>NC_081538.1:20246919-20364419 GCF_030273125.1 Centropristis striata | reverse complement strand
TTCAATCTGGTGATGGCCTGTGAACCCGGTTTTTGGATAGGAACAATCTGATTCCAAATAACATACTTTCATCAAAATAACATTTTAGTCAAAAAGGCCAATAGTCTGAAATATTGACAAATAATTGATGTTTTTACAGTTCATTGTAAACAGATACTGTCCCTGACCTCTGGCCAGTGGGAAGTGTCAAAGTCAAAAAAGTTAATTTCTCCTCAGTATTGTGGCACTCAGCAGTCTGGCTGTGATCAAGTGTGATATCCCGCAGGGAGGGCATGTGAACTGCGTCCGCTTTCCCACAATGCCGTGTGTGTACAGAGAGGAGGTGGTGTTGGTAGAGGAGGGGGCGGCGGGAAGCGCGGCCACTCGGACAGAACCGCTCTTTGCCTCTGGCATCGCCATGGAGACGGGGGCTCTTTTTATAGAGTCCCTCGGCTGCTCTTATTCTCCTGCTGTTTACCATTCAGTTCATTCAGTTCATATGTTGGAGGCTAACGGAGTGCAAGAACCCGGAGGAACTGGGCCGTTTTTTTTTTTTTCGTTTAATTTGACTACTTTGAGATAGTTTGTGTGTGGTCCTGCTGAGTAGCTCAACAGGCAGAGCATGGCACTGCCAGGGTTGTCGGTTCAATTCCGTGTACACTCATATTGTGTAAATCGCTGGTATTCCACTTTGTCCTGGTATTCCCTGTCATCCCTCCGGTGTTGCTGGGATTCTGTCCAGCTGCCTGGGAAAATGGAGCACTTGGCATCAGACACACACACACATCAACACACAATCACTTACTTGCCTTTGGGTGCAAAGTGTGTGTGCCGCAAGGAAGTGCAGAGAAAAAGAAAGAGGGAAAGTGGAGCTTGGATAAAAACAAGCACAAACTCCCAGGATGTCACACATATAAAGACACACCAACTGAAGGCATACACATGCAACAGAGCAGATCCATAGTCCGCTCACACGTGGGTGTGTGCTTCCTCCTCCCGATTCACATTTTTGCCTTGTTTCACAGAGACACACCCACTTTGTTTTGTAGGACAGGACACACACACACACAGGAAGAGAGAGAGGGGTGTGTAACTCTGTCACTGTCAGGACACAGCAAGAGGCAGGAACCACCACTTGAAGCAACCACTCGGTTAGAGGATGGTGTAAGACGGGACAGAGGGGAACACATTCTTCTGCGGTGAAACGGATGCTGTCACTGTGGCCAAATTCTGAGGAAAGGAAGGTTTTGCTAGTAAATGTTAGTCATGAGGGAAAAGTGGGAGGACAGGACGAGCAGACAGAGGCAGACACACACTCACCTACACACGGAGCAGGAGACAGTGAGTAAAATGAAAAACAGAAATAACTCTTGTTTTTTTAGGTTTATGTAATGCAGATCTGATGCCGGTAATGTTTGGCTTTTGGCTTGTTTATAGGAGTGTATAAGCAAGTGGGTGTGTGTGTGTGGGTGTGTGTATGACTGCTCACGACTGCCCCATGCAGTACCTGCCTGGGTTTGTTTACCTGCCTGTGTGCTTTCCCACATGAACTCACTTCAGTGGAAGGTAACAGGATCTGCTGGGCGCTGATGTACCTACACCTCTTGTCATAAACAACTACCCTGCTATGTCTCAATAACAGTGTGGTAGGCCAGGTAGACAGCACACAGAGGTTGTGTGTGTGTGTGTGTGTGTGTGTGTGTGTGTGTGTGTGTGTGGAGGTTGGGGTGAGAGGAAAGGTGAAAGTCTGCTCGTGTTAGGCTACTACAGTACTGTAATTAAATATATATACTGTTTTTCGGAAAATATACACTGTAAATCTTTAGAATGTCTAGTTTTTCCTCAAAAGTTTTGTTTTGTTGTGTTACAATCATAGAAATAGAGTACAACAGACACTACAATTAAAATCTACATAACAAGATGGTCAGAGTGGCGGCTATTTTTTGCGTATCACTGCCATTGCAACTTTTATAGTTGGAGATAAAGCAAAATGCGGCAGGTTAGTGGAATAGTACAGAAAATGGAGAGTCAACTGCAACTGTAAACAGCTAAGTGATATTTCGCAACTAAATGGTCATCCACACACTCGTCTCACTATATGGGAAAACACAGTGCTGTTGCCAGATGAGTGACAACTTTGTTTGGCTCATTTTCTGTAACCATTGTAGCATTACAGGATGACAGAATTAGCACGCTAGCTAGGAGCGATAATGAGTGTGTCATCAAGCCCTGTCAACACACCCAAAATAATTTGACCACAGAAATTAAGAAAAATAGTTTAATGGTTCAACTTCAAAATTCAGTCATATGTAGTTTTAGATCTTTTTACATGTGTTCAGCTATTATTTTGGAGCTTGTAAAATATGTTTTCATACAAATCTCTGATTTCACTTTACACAGACTCAAAAGATGCTCTAACTTCCATTTAACTTTCATCTTTTGTCCTTGTGCCTACACTTGTGTACCAGTAAGTAGTATAGAGTGAATATAGTTTCTCATATCAACATAATTACACTGTATATTGCAGGTTTTAATACAAAGTATCATCACAAATTGCATCCGTCTTCTTTTGATCCTATGGGATTTATACAAATGTTATTGGCTGACCTGGTCTGACATCATTTTTGGCTGAATGTTTTGTAATACTGTAACTTGTTCACGGTGGAAGCTGAGTGGTACTGAGATGTGAGAATCCACTGGCATCCACCATAGCTGAGTAAATCTGTCAGTCAAGGAAACATGCTGCAAATCTACCCCTGATTATGTCATAATGTCCTCCTAATGGAGCTATAATTGAAATATACATAATATAAATATAATTGAAAAAGTTGGCGGCTTTTTCGAATGATTTCAATATAATATAATTATCACATTCTGCTTGTTCTAAATATTTTTAATATAGTTGAGTGTAATTTTGTCTCTCCGTGTTCTTCCACATTTCAGGGAGTTGCCCTTGGTTGCATATTTCCTACACATTGAAGTAATTTAAATAATAATACCAGTGTCATATAGAGTTAGACAGTTTTGTGTCAACAAGTAGTAGTTCACTAACATTTTTCTCATTAGATGCAATAAGTAACCTCAAGTTATTATTTGCAGAAAGGGATTTAATTTTTTCAGGTGTCTGATGACTTTAATGAAAATTGGAGTGAAATAATGTTATTGTCCTTTCATTCACCAAACAATTAAAAAGGGAATTTACACCGGTAGTAAATTGAGCTCATCACTGATCCCTGATGCATTCATCTAATTGCCCAACCCTAATTCCTTGTACCTGTTCAGCAAGTGATCAGAGCCGAAAACATGTTTTCACCAACCCCAGTAACATTTGACACCTGACCATTAACAGACGTCAAAGGAGCGCCCTCAGGCTGAAGCCACAGTTGGGACGTGAGCCCAACTTACATCATTTCCTGCTGGGTTGGGAGCTGGCAGCGGCCACGCCAAGCACTTTGTTTGAGTTGGACGTATCGTCAGAGAGCTCGTGTCACAGCGGGGTGTGTTTATGTGCTGTGGTGGGCGTTAACATGCTGTGAGAGAGCCTCTCACTCTGCAACTCTCAGTGGAAGCACAAACGCCACTGAAGAGCACGAGCTGTGATCTCATGGTGCTGTTTGATGTCTGTGTGTGTGTGTGGTCATAGTGGTGGTTTTGATCAAAATGTTCTTGATGAGGTTGTAAAAGAAAACATCATTGTAAAACTGAGCCATGGTGAGTTAAAAACAACCAGTTTGTTCTACATTAATGGTTCCAATGCTCTAATGTTGACTTTCTCAGGCTTTGAAAAGTCCAATTATACTTCTTTACATGCCAGTCCAGTGGCAAGAGCTGACCTAAAATCAGATGGGGCTGAGCAGCAATGGCAGTACATTATGTAATGACCACAAGCGACAACTTCCAGGTCTGAAAAGTAAAGCCACTGCAGAAGTGCCATAAACCAGCAGTCTATCTTATGGCCAGCAGGGGGCAACTCCCCTGGATGCAAAAAGAAGTCTAATTGGATAGATGTCTATGAGACACCCTGGTTCTCACTTGATTCATTATTTAGTAAACATTTTCCTCATTCATTTATGGTCTTAAGCACTAGTTTCAAGTCTTCTCAAGTCTTCAGCTAATTGATGACAAACGTTTACATTACTGTAAACATTACATTACAGTAAATAACAGTAAGGTTTTCTATGGTTGCTTGTAATAACCTTGCCATGGATAATGAACAGAGGTAAAGTTATGTATTAAAAACTGATTTCAGTAAAGCTGAAGGCTTTTACAAGGATAGCTACATGTTTTGTTCATGTTTTCAACATTACTACAAGCAACCACAGGCCGAGGCAGTCAGCTTAGTCCACAGTTAACAACTTGCCGAAACACTGTTTGTGATGCCGACCGAATGATATGTACTTTGTGGTCGTTATGTCGCCCTTCTTAGAACAACTAACTTTATATTTCACAATAATGCCACTGTTAGTCAAATTAATTTATTCTGTGGGAGCACCAAAGCCCCTACCGTTAGCTAGCTTAGCAGTGTTAGCTTAGTTGATGTTACTTGACATAACTCCGAGACATCGTTGTCAAAAGTAGCATTTCGCATTAAGTAAAGGTAAAAGTAGAAAATGGTATACTTCTCAGCATTTCATATCATAGGGAGACACCACCCCAGCAATGGCAACTTTCCCAGATTCATAAAAATAAAGTCTAGGATTGGCATGCTCTGGCAGGCAGAACATAAAAACGAAATGGGCAGGGCTGGCAACATTAGCTGCGGCTAGCAGGCTAACTTTGGCATTTCAGTAGTTGAAAATTATAATTAAGATATCCAACTAATAGGTTTGATACGAGTGACTCAAATTCCGTCAGACTGAACCTGTTGAGTTGAAGGAGGCTTTCGTGCTAAACAAGATTTATTTGCAAGGGGAGGTGAACACCCTCTTTTTCATTCAAATTAATGAGGACTGGATTTTGGCGTTAACATAATGATTTATGATTAATGATCTGTGTTAAAGGCAGGGCCATCTTACCAAAACTTTATGTGTTTTCTCCACCCATGCAGAACAAAGAGAAGAGCAAAGCAGAGGCTGTGATGTGACTGTGATGTGACTCACATTCAAAACAGATGCAATATATCCATGGACCTCAAACCAGTAAGTCATGTATGCACACATATACATATTAGACAGAGGTGGTTACAAAACTGTCCCACTGACTTTCAAGACATGATAATGTCATCCTAATTGACAAGACTGTCGGTTTAGCAAAGTTAACTTTCTAAAAATTAAAGTGACTAAATGTAGCTATTGTTGCTTAATCTAGGCTTTTGAAGGCCATTGTCAAGCCATTCATAGATTAGGCAATACTTTGTCTTTCTTCTGTTTCTTTGTTTAGAGTTCTCATGGTTCAATCTGTCTCACAAATTGTTCAGATGAATGAAGGATTATGTCCATGCTGTCTGAAACTGTGCCGGCTGTTGACAGCGTCCCTCTGTGCCTATCACTCTATCATCACAGCCATGTTACCATTGTTGTCTCCAAACCTCAGTGGAGTTTGGGGGTCACGACGTGACGTGGACTAGTAAACTCACCATTCCTGTTTCCGTGCAACATAAGATGCCTTTTGTTTGACTTACACACCCTCTCATTTTTTAAATAAAACACACAGTTGTGACGTTTGACATGGCACATTCTGGCACTCAAATACAATACAATGAGAAAGAGAAATCAACTGGCAGCCCACTGCATGATGTGTGTTTGGTGTTTGGTGTATGGGTTGCTGACTGTAAGTTCTATGACTCAGCAAGATTGACGTGCAGTTTGTTTATTGCTGGCATCACACCAACCAAAGTATTTATATATGAATGTAAATTCTCACTGTCTTGTTCTATTATTAGAGCTAAAAGGTCACAGTCAATAGTTCCAGGCCATCAGGTGTAATCAACTAAGCATCAGAATAAGTGTGTGTTTGTACAGCACCTGTGTGTTGGTTATTTAGCTCTTTGACTTGAGGCATATAGGAACTGAACTTGTTAAAATAAAAGCCTCAGTAAGTGTTCGTTGGATTGTCAAACAGTGTCTGAAAATGCCAACTGATGTTGGTTGGAGGCTTGATCCAAAAATGTGTGTAACTTTCCAAAACTAAAATAGAACTTAACTTATTTGTTATATTTTTTACACAAGTGCTTTCACTTTGCATGTGTACAGCTGATTATCAGATCGTAAAGGTTCAGCCACTTCCAATAGAGACAGAGCACATTTAAGCCCCGTCCCCACTGGAGGGGAAAGCAATCCATCGCTCTCTATTGAATTTGAACTATTGAATGAAGGAGCCTCATTGTCAATTTCGTCTGTTAGCAAACAGCAGAAAAATGTCTAAAAGCTGCTGTGTGGTGAAATGCACTACCAACAGGGTAAAGAACGCAGAACAAAGTGTTCAAAACAAACTGAAAAACCTTTAAGAGGACAATTTGTGTTGTAGTAGAATGTGGATTATTTAGAAAACTATGTAGTATTAAATGCCTTACATATGGTTCACATTAGCGTACTAAGATATAGCTAACATTAGCTTGCTAACAGTCAACTTGTCCATTCTGGTAGTTATAGAGTGCTCAAATAGTCACATGTTGTGCTTTAATCTAATAGTTTTAGCTAAAAACAGACATTTTGTTAGTGTTTCAGCCCTTGGTTGTGTATTGTGCCACAGATAGTTTCCCCCCTGGTGGGCGTGGGTTTTAAAGTATGACGCGTGGCACTCTGTCTCTATGTTATTAGCCCATTCAACAGGCATTATCAGCTGTTATCAGCTGCATAGATATGGCTTAGAACGGTGTTTCTCAACCACTGGTAATGCCCACTCATTCAAGTGATAACATTCAAAATGGGTGGAACATTTGAGGAGACAGTGAACATGTTGTGTGTAGAATCTGATGTATCTACATACAAAAGTTAGAAGAACATCCTGAGTCACGTACTAGATAACATTAGTCGAAGAGGTTGACATTCACGTAAGTCGACAGGCCATTGCATCTCACACTGTAAAAAAAGATAAAGAATAGCTACTCAATATAATTGAGGCAACAGATTGCACGCAATATTATTAATTAAATCTAACTACGTTACAAGTTGAGTTAGTAACAACTTAACAGGAAGTGCCTGTCAATTAAAAACAGACTAATTCTATTGTGTTGGATTCATTCAAAATTCTCTTGATTTAGAATTACATAGAAATAAAGATTATATTTAATGTGATCAGAATAAGTAGATTCCATCTCAAACATTTTTATATTAAAGTTACTTAAACAACTGCCTCAAAATCAAGGACGCATTTATATTTAATACATTTTATCAAATATATTAAGTAAAATGAAATGACTACAGAATAATTTATTACAGTGCACACAGATGGTAAAGGGTGCCTTCTGGAGCCGTATTTGAACCTGAGGGGCAGTGGCCAAGTGTCAGTATTTGATGAGTTCAGTGTGAGAACGGGTTGCTACTACTGCACCAAACTGAAAGCCTTTTTAGTCTTTTCCAATAAATACTGTATGCTTTAAAGAACCAGACCTCCAAAACTAAACATCAAATACTACTTGCTCAGATCTCCTGGCACAGCTTCTCAAATAGTTTAAAACATCTATTAAACTGGCCTCACATGCTTATACAACTTGTTTTACTCTCCCAAATGTGTCCCTGCATGCCCTCCATTTGTGATTTATGGTTAACTGCTCATATTCGCTTTGTGTTGGCTCGATGGCTTTGTCCTCAATAAACTCACACTTTTGACTTGAGTTGGTTGTCACAAGCTGTATGTGGTTTGTGTTTGTCTTGGCTTTATATTTTTGAATTCTCCCCATTCATAATTTTTTTTTGGTTGATTTCATTGCTGTAGTATTTGGCAGATTCTGTATGGTTCGAAGGTAGACACTGTTTTTGAAACCAGAGATCTGAGTTACTTCCAAAACTCCAGTGGCTGTTTGTGGATGTAAATTATTAATGAATGTGTGTACCAAATACATGTAGGTGTTTTCTTAAGGTGTGGAGGCCTTTGAAACAGAATTCTCCCTGTAGTCTGATTGGTGTGTCTTCTATCCAGTGATCTGGTGTTGCAAAGTGGCGTGATGGGGATGACAGATTTTGACAGAGACACGCAGGACATCCTGTTGTTATTGATTTTTTTTTCAGAGGGGAATGGCTCCGGAATGTTCCACTCCTGCTCGGCCATCGATTGTTAGAAGACAGAGAGAGTTGGCAGTGGTACTCATGGGAGCTGTTCACTGTTACTGAACAAATGCTGCTCAACTGATGGGAACTGCCACTGCTAAGGAGAAAAGGCTTATAACGCAAGGGTGAGATGGGTTGACCTTATGTATTCATGCCGCAGGGTGCTGTGCTGCACAGGGTGTATTTTATTTCATCAGGTTTCTGATAAATCTCCCCCAAGGTGAAAAAGCCAATAAGGAGAGAGCCAGATAAATAATTTGTAGGTGTGGAGAGGACTTGGTTCTAATATGAGATATCCACCTTTTGAACAAAGTGAACTGGTGCCAAATGTGTCTGAATGAGAAATGTATATGTTATACTGCATAAGACATTTACCTGTAGGACATTTGATGGTGCAAACATACAAAATGACATCTTGGAATAAAATATGTCATCACAAAAACAGCTACATTTTTCGGGTCGATTGGAAGCAGCAAAACAAGCCAAACACAGCTCTGACATATTGTCACCATATAAAGTTTATATTCTGCTTTTTGTTCGGTTTTGGTCTCCACCACTTCTAAGCAAACATATCTGGCTCTTTAGCCGCTCATGCTACCTATGTCTGTCTGCTGTTTTTATATGGTATTGTACGTTGTGACCATATATGTTAGTGATATATATTTAAAAATGCATGTTTATGAAAACAATATATCTACAAGTCTCCAGTAACAGCATAGCAAGGTAACATTATGATAAAAATCAAGCTTATTACTATATGATACTGTTAAATAGTGACATACATGTCAATAAATGTTTTCTACATACATGTATTTATGGGCTAGACATACATGTAGAAAATAAAATTGTTCCATTTTCTAGTAGGTTTCACATATAGTTTGTGCATATATGTGCTTGCATGTTTTTTCATATATGGCTGTCTCTACTCGAGTCACTCATTGAAGTCCTTGTTCTGACAATGATTCCCGCTCATTCATTGGTTGTCCTTCTCATGTTTTGAGCAACTCTTCCACTGATCTGATACATACTGAATACTACAAAGAGTTTTCAAATAGATTATTTCATTCTTATCATACTTATAGCTGTTGGTTCGTATTTTATTGAATTTGGATAACACCAATTGCTAAGATCTGAGATTGCAGTGACATTGCTAAAAACCCAAGCTTGGTTAACAAGATGCATCTGTTTTTAACTTTGATATTAATTATGATGTTGATTTTGACGAGTGAAAAGGTGACTTTAATCAAAATGTACAGCTGACTCCTTAGAGCAGACCTGGGCATTGGGCGGCCTGCGGGCCACATCCGGCCCGTTGGCTGTCCTTGTCCGGCCCGCGGGAGGTTACTCAGAAATTAGAAATTAATACAACCGCAGTGCTTTTATTTTGAAGGCGGTTTATGTATATCTGCCTGCATCACTACCCACCTGCAAAGAAACGCGTTCCACAAAATACACTGAGTTACCTTGTTACCTTGTTATTAAATTACTAGTTTACTGCATAACATCATAACAACGTGGTTTGAATGTATGTTTAGTAGCATTCCTGGCTGAATGACGCTCGACTCTTTAACTGATAGTTCACAAGATTTATTGAAAATCGTAGCTCCATGAAAATAAAAATAAAACATTCCTTGGTCACCTTGTGAATCCACCGTAAGAGCTACAAGGCGGGAAAACAATAACAAACATTAGCATTAGTACTTGAGCAAACAAGCACTTTTACTAATATATATGACAGAAGAAAATAAACTTTAACAAACCTTGTGCCCCTGTCAGCCAGCCACTGAGCAGAATTTATTTCATAGTTTTGGTCTGGCCCCTGCAACCTTCGTGGTATTGGTCAAGTGGCCCCGAAAATTAATTGCCCACCCCTGCCTTAGAGTTTTAGTACAACTGAACACTGAATAAGACATTATTAGGCAACCAAAATGTTACCATTAACTTTCTTGAACTGAAAACAAACTGTTGAGTTTTTTAGCTTTTATTTGTTTAATCTGTTTTTTTAAGGAATTCACTGTCAACTGTTCACGTGAGTAGATAATCCCAAGAAGCTACAGGAAATGACTCCAATGTGCAAAAAGGCAGAAGATGACATCTGAAAGCCAACAGTTCCTCATGCATGAAAAATGTCAAATGACTAAACAAAGCAAAGCAAGTCTCAGCAGTGTGGACTAATGCTCATATCCGGCTCTTTCTCTATCAGATCTGAACTGGTTTGAACACCAAAAAGGGGGAATTACAGCAGGTGTTGATCGATCTATCAGACTTTTCTTAAGCCCCATGATGAAAACTTTAATGAAACATCTACATAACTTGTTTGAAAGCCCTGGTTGATATGGAATATTAGCCAATATAGATACAACAAGCTTTCCACCAAAACAGATTTTTGGACCTTGGTGAATACAAATAATACCACATTCACAGATCATAGTTTTCATGTATCTCTCTGTATATTGAACGCTGGACTGTAGCCAACAGTGGTTGAAAGTGGACTCTTCATTTGCACACAGACTGTTTACACTCTTGCCAGCAGACCTTGACGTGAATCTTTCACCAGCACTCAATTCGCCTACACTTTCTAACAAAACACTCACTCAAGCCTGCAGCACAATCAGATGTCAGTAGGGATATTTGGCTTCAGATGAAGAGACTTTTGTAGAGTCATAGCGGCAATGTGTCAGCAGACAAGCCATTCCAGGAACGTAACGGCTCTTACTGTAACACGCTGCTCATTTTGGGAAGCTGTCATGGCACTGAGCCAAGAGGGAAGCAGAGGGGAAGTTGAAGATTTACAATTCGGCTTGGGGTTAGTGTTTTTGCTGACTAACTCTGAGTGAATGTGTGTGTGTGTGTGTGTGTGTGTGTGCGTGTGTGTGCGTGTGTGTGTGTGTGTGTGTGTGTGAGAGTGCGTGTGTGTGTGTGTGTGTGTGTGTGTGTGTGTGTGTGTGTGTGTGTGTGTGTGCGCAGCCTTAATGCATTCATCACATGGCTGCTGTCTGCCCGGCAGCAAGGCCAGAGTGTTTGAGTTACGTGACGAGGTGCTTTTGGCACCATGTCGCCAGTAAAGGCTGCTCTTTGTAATCAAAGTGTGTGCGTGCGTGTGTGCGTGTGTGTGTGTGTGTTTTCTGAGTCATTCTGCTTTGTGGGCTTTAGGAGAAGTGTGTCAGACTCCAAAACAACTGCAGTGTAATCCAGAAAGGTCTCAGGGGTGTTTTAAATGTGTGTGTGTGTGTGTGTTTAGGCTGCGTGTGTGTGTGTGTGTGTGTGTGAGCTGATAAGAGGTTGGGGGGATGAGTAGGTGCTGTTCTTGGCAAAGGAATGACTAAATATCTCGCTTTACTGTAAGTGGGTGATGTGTCGAGATTATGTCATGACCTGTTTCCCTCTCTCTCTCTCTCTCTCTCTCTCTTGTGTGCACGCATACAAACACTCTCCATCTTGAACACTTTCTCTTTTAAAACTAAGACTGAAAGCAGCTTCCTTTTAACTCAGCGTGATATCAGCTTGTTTTCTCTACTTGCACGATATAATGTGACATATCTCTGTTTATCGACGTCCTGTTCAGTTTACGGTAATGTTATCTTGGCCTCAGGTCACCTTACCATGCTTTTTCATCTTTAAGTCAGCTTTTTACATATAGTACTTACCATTTGTTTTCGTAAATAGTGCTTTTTAGCATTTTTTAACATTTTTATAATCACCCCTGTGTCTTTATATAGCAAGGTCAGCCACTACGACTAAAATACAGAAAAACTATGTCAGTTTATGAGGATTGTTATAAGCTCTATATGGAGTTTTTTACTCATTCCCTCTTCGCTTTTCGACTAAAAAATTATGACTCCTCTATCTGCTTTCACTTATTTCCAGCTGTTGCTAAGACATAGTGACCTGATGTTAGCTAAGCTGTCAAAATGAGGCTAACGTGAGCATGTGAGTGTTACACTGAGTCACTAGCTAACATCACTAATAATTATCTAAGACACTGAGCTGAAGTGTCACAATGACCTTAAACACTAACACTAAAAAACAAATAATTAATATTGTAAATAATGTGTACAAAGTTTACTGTGAACAGAGAAATTACTAATTAAAATGGAAGCAGATTCAACTAGCTAACACTGTCAGGCAGATACTTAGATACTTTCACCATTACTGATTTTAGGCCAACACAAGAAAGCATGTTCTTTTTATGTTATAAATATAAATATATATAATAATGGTTCCCCAAAAGCCTCATTTTCACTATGCAGTGATCCTGGGGAAATGGAGGCTAGTTAGTATGCTAGCTACACTAACCTCACTTTTTGCTAGCAGCCAAAATCATACATCTATGTTACGTACTATCTATTGTTGGTTGGTTAATCTAAACAAAGAATCAATTTGTCATGGTAGCCATCTAAAATGAGAAAGTTAACTATATTTTGTTATGTTCAAAGAGTTGATAAGTTCCTATTACTGTGTTGGCATCTCCCTGAAAATAATGAATAATTACAAACTGTCCTAACAAGTGTAGAATTTTCTAAGTTTACCTGAACTTTAAGTTTAATGTTACTTTTGATAACAACATGTAGTTTGCCATGTTACTAACCCCAAATGGTTTAACAATTTACGTCAGTTAAGACGTTAATGAACTGTGTTGGAGCTGCGGTGGTCCTACAGAATAAATTAACTAAAGCAGCTAACTGTGGCATTATTATGAAATATGCGTTAGTTGCTGTAACAAGGACTACCTTATTATGGCCATGGAGTATTTGGCCTACCATTCAGTCTGGATCACAAGCAGAACCATGTTGTCCGGTGTTTTGATGAATTGTTAACAGATGACTCTCGGCAGAATATGTCGTGGTTGCTTGTAAAGCCAGCAGCTGATAAGAACATGAACAGAACATGTAGGTTTCCTTGTAAAAAGTCACCACACATCACATCACCCCATCCATCCATACATCTGATATGAGTTTTTAGATCTGTCCGCTGATACTCTCCCCCTCCTTCACTCTGTCATGGTTAAGTAAGAGGTGAAAAGCTTCCCCTGCCCTCCCTCCTCCCCTCTGCTTAAGGCCTGTTTTCCAGTTAACTTCAGATCCACGAGCGGCAACATGCTGCTATTTTTACTCCACTTCAAATTGGCCTATTAAGATGGTTTATTCGCATCCAGGGAGGAAGGCCTCTCGGCCAGACTGGGCGGCCAGTCGCCACAGCACTGGAAGTGGACTGAAGTTGTGATCTGTTCCCGGAACTGAGCCCAAACAAAGCCAGATGTTTGAAATTCTCCAGAAGGAAAGGTTTTTGTTTTGTCCTCTCTTCTTTCCAGGATGGAAAAAAGGGTAAGGAGAAATACGTCAGCCTTGTTTGTGTTTTAGAAACGCAGGAACTCTTGAGTCTTATCCATTGATGTGGGCGTTTTTTCCAAAGGAATATTGATGGTCTGTGGACACTGTAGTGTTTACTCAAAGGATATTATCAGTGTTTGTTTTCACTCTTTCAATTTGTGCCAATCATGTAGGTTGTCTGTCTTTTGCCCATTCTTCCCACAACAGTGCTTGGCATTCACTGAATTTGGTTCAATAAACACATCGTTTAAAAGCACTTCATTGCTTTTCATTGGCATGAACTTTGGTTTATTTATTCAGTGTTCCAGTATGATTCCTGGTGATTTCTGGATCTTTTATCTGCTTGCAGCATCAAGTCAAAGCTTCCCCTAGCCCCATATGTGACCTCAGCACTCCATCCATTACACACAATACACAAATATTCTCTACACAAACCATAGGGTACAAGGTGTTGGAGGGCGATGATGTCACTCAGACCAACAAAACACACCAAAAACATAATCTCCTTGATGGAGGTAATAATTATTGCAGCATTAACAGTGGTTAAGTCTACAGCTTGGCGCCTTGGATTACAATCAGTCTCTGTGTTGTTTCACATGTTTCTTGGTTTTATTTCAACTTTCTTCATGTCAGAACATCTTGTGTCTGATTCACCCAAGACGCATTAGCAGCTGAATATATATGGGGTACAATTGGTGTTTTCAGTCCCGCACTCACACTCTGATGAGCCTTTTATCCCATCGTGCCCACTGGATGAATACATTGGGTAGAATAACAGCAGCCAATATTGAGCTAGAATGTAATGTAGGGATTTTGTTTACAGAATTAAAAACAGCTTCCACATTGTGAGAACTCATTTGATTTTCTGCTTATTCCTTTGTGTCTGAGTTAATTCTTTTCATATCTATGCTGTTCTACTTTACGCTCCCACAGCTGACATCCACAGGCAGAAATGGAAGTCTCCTCCAGGAAATAATGCTAAACCAACATGCTGTCTTACACACTGAAGTGTCACATTAATGTCAACTGGGCTGCCTTTGTTTTCCACGACAGCAGTAAATTATAAGCTACAGTAGGTTTAAAACCGTGCTGTGAAATACGGCGTGAAATGCCGAGTCGACAAAGGCCACGGCACACTGTAAAATACACTGTCATTCTGCTTAAGTGTGTCTCTCCTGTGCAGTATCTTTGTCAGCTGTGTGTCAGCTGTGTTGAGTGTGTGTGTGTGTGTGTGTGCACTGTGAGGCGTAGCTGCCTCGCTGACTTAAAGTATCGTTATGCTCCTTAGTTGAGATTGATGCTCTCCGCTGCAGCCATCAGCAGCGCTTGCATTAGCATAACTCTGCACGCTGAGGCTCATGCCTGCCTCCCTCTGGGCTCTTACTCTGCACGACCTCATCCTGAACCGCACTACTGACGCACATTAACACACACAGGGACCCGAGGCTATACACTACTACAGCGTGAGCCACTTTATGATAATGTCACTGATGAGAGGAACAGTGGTGGTCTGTCTCAAAGCGTGACATTTATCCATAAATCCAGACATTGGTTAACAGTATTAAAGGGCCCTATAGCCAATATGGTATAACAAACTGTGTCTAAGATAAATTGTACCCAGAGACAAGCCATTACATTCACGAGAAGTCTTCGGAATGTTTGTAATGATTTGATATAGTCTCAGAGTTATGATGCATTTTGGTATGATGTTCTATCATAATAATATCAATAATCAATAATAAATCATTCGGAATAGATTGACGAGGCCTTGACAACAAAGGGTTAAATCTTTCACCAACACGATATTTTGAAACCCTTATGTGTCTGATGTTTAAGTGACTGTGGCAGGGCTGCACAATTTTGTTTCAGCATCAACATTGCATTGGCCAATGTGCAATTGTTACATCGCAGGACATGCAATGAAATGCTACAACTTCTTTTAACTCAGTTCTTATTTTCAACTAGC
Source organism: Centropristis striata (assembly GCF_030273125.1). Taxonomy (NCBI): domain Eukaryota; kingdom Metazoa; phylum Chordata; class Actinopteri; order Perciformes; family Serranidae; genus Centropristis; species Centropristis striata. Next base: position 20,348,937 of record NC_081538.1, on the reverse strand, counting down.
AGAGATATCAGAGTGGTGTTGTAATGGATCCCACTGCATTTCAGAACACGCTGTGATGCTAGGATGTTTCCTGAACACATGGCCCCAAGTTTGATGGCCCCATGACTTCCTACCTGAGCTAACCATATAGATTAAAAACAACAACCTCTATACACTTTCTAACATAAATCCACAAGGACGTTAAGCCAAAGGGATCTAAGGCATGGCCCTGACTAATACTAGCGTCGCAGTGCGGATCTTGTTCTGAAACCCAGTAGGATCCATTATAACGCATTAAACTGGTATAGGTAGTTAGCATCTTTTGGATTGTTTGTGTTGTTTGATAGCTTGTTACCTTGTAACTGGGATTGACTTGCATTTGTAGTTGTAAAATAAAAATATCAGTTACACAATGTGTGTTTTCACTCTGAACTGAAAGTCAGACATTTCAGGGGACATAAACATCACAAAACACATTCTTGAGTGGAGGGGTACTAATCTTTGTCCGGCAGTGTTGTGGTTGCAAACAACAGCACGGCTGTTGATTTAGCAGTCCCCCACTGATCGGAAGGTCGGTGGTTCGATCTCTGACCATGGCAGCCTACATGTTGAAGTATCCTTGGGCAAGATACTAAACCCAAAAGAGCTCCTGAAGCTGCGTTCATCGATGTGTGAATGAATTCCTGATGGTGGCAGGTGGCACCTTGTAGGGTAGCCTCAGTCACCAGTATGAATGTATGTGTGAATGTGTGAATGGCTGAGTGAGCGCTGTCTGTAGTGTAAATGGCTTTGAGTGGTTGCAAAGACTAGAAAAGCACTATATAAGTGCAATCCATTTACCATTTACCATTAGCACACATTGGATTGAATGCAAATGGCAGTTTTGTTAGCTACTGTGCAGAGGAGCGAGCAGGCCCATAGGAGGTCTACATGGCTCCTGGGGGATGATATCATTTAGTGAAAGAGCTCTTTGATTCAAAAAGCAGAACAGGCGTTTGGCCAAGTAGGATAACAATTTGAGTTTGTGCATATTACACTCACACATGTGTTTACTTAGGCAGACATTCTCCCCCACATTGCAGACACCTGTATGGTGCGGCTGGATTCCCACTGATGAATGGTTGGCTTTGGGCCAAGTTTCACTCTCAAAACCCAGACTACAGTATAATAGTCTTCTTTAAGGAATTGCTAGAGAAAGCTATTATTGATTTAATCAATATTTACAGTTTAGCAGTGACTTCTCTGTGATTCACTGTCTGTAAAACCCACACCATATTTACTTCCCAGCGTCAGTGTCAAGCCGTTCCAGTTTTCCTGGAACAGCTACATATGAACATATGAAGATGGCTCACAGGGGGGAGGTTTGTTGATGGGAAGGCAGGATCAGTATCAGGTCAGTGGCCCTGAGGTGTCGGATCTGCCACTGGGAGTCACAAAGCAGAGGGTGATTAATGGTTTTTAATACAGCACATGCAACCAAATCTCTCCTCTCTCGAATAGGAACAATTGAAGGGTTTAATTCCACTGCACTACACTGCATACCTCCTTCAGGTAATTAATGTTAGGGGATTTTTATTGCAAAGATAGTTACAGTGGGACAGCCACTTTATGAGAAATAGTTGCATTTTTCTCTAATTTCCTACTCGTTAGAAATCAAATCCAAAATGATGACATGAGATTACAGGTCCCACTGCTTCTGTAATTGCCCAAAATCTAATTATCAACATTCATTTACTACAAAAACCTCCTCAGGTGGATTTCCTCGGGACTAAATATGATCAAATTTGGGTTTATTGTCTCAGATGTCTTGTGTGTTGATCCGTAAGAGCATCTGTAAGAGCCTAAGTATCTAACTGGTGTGTGCATAGTAGCTTTGAACAAATATACCTATTGGTCCATTATATAAACCTAAAGACCTTGCAACTGAAGACATAGTCCAGGCCCTCTTCAGACCTGGCACTAACAAAGGGTCCTGGGTGATTTCATCCAAAATGTACAGCAATGAGTACAACACTTGACACCGGCATTAGTGTCCTCTTGAGCAACTAATTGTGATCAGATTTCACTTCCCCGCTCCCTGCCGATCAGGGATGGGCCGGTGGATGATGCCAATGTCCAACAGTCATCGACCACTGAGCCCAACATCCTAAATGTAAAACCCCCTAGACCCTGTCCACATCAACACTGGTGCAAAAAGTAACAGTTCGGATCCATCAGTTGTGCACAGATTTCCCAAAATCAAGTTCTACAAATCTACAATTTCATTTAGCAGATGCTTTTATCCAAAGCGACGTACAAATGATGGTTAATCCAACACAAGAAAGGATGAAGTCAAGACACATAGCAAGAGTGAGTGCCGTGGGTTCAGTTTGAGTCCATTAGGACCAGTCTATGATTAGGACACAGTGGTCCCTGAGTGGTCAGTGCGATACTTATCGTTGTCATCTGTGTAGATCAAGAGTGAAGGTGATCAGTAAAGAGTTGGTCTTCAGTCTCTTCTTAAAGATTGAGAACGACTCAGCAGATCGTATGGAGTTTGGAGGGTTGTTCCACCACCGGGGCTCTACAGAGGAGAAGAGTCTGGTTTGAGACGTAGAGGCCTTCTGGGGCAGAGGAGCCAGACGTCTTTCATTGGAAGAGCGTAGTGGGCGAGAGGGTTTATGGACCTGAACAAGGGAGTTCAGATAAGCAGGAGCTGTGCCCGTTGCTATTTTGAAGGCAAGAGACAAGGCTTTGAATTTGATGCGGGCCTAAAGTTAAAAAGTATTTCTTTGAGCTAATTCACAATTTATTTTCACTTATTTTTACAATATTTTACAATTCTTTTTTGTAATGGTAATGTTGCTCCTGTAGCACTATTTATGCACATGATTTGATCAGTTTGGATAACTTGTGCAGACGATATTAATATCCCTTGTGATGTGTCACTTGCTGTGTTTCCATTAAAGTCGAATCGAAATTTTGAAGCAAAATTTTGAAATGTCAAACAAACATACTTTGGTCAGAAGATGGCAGTGTAATGTATTGCTTTTGGCTGATCCATCAGTAAACAATAAAAGAAGAAGAGATTGAGCAAGAAAGAAAAAATAATAAATAAAGAGGTTGCAAATCGGACAACTTAGGCCACCCACAAGAGAAAATGTGGGGAAGTATTCCGGAATTCTATTCAATTGGGCAACTTATAATTGGTCTTTCATGTCAAAGTGGAAACAGCTGATCAGTCATGAGTTAAATGTTTGCTTCGTTAGAACTTATTTCAGAAAAATCGATTCCATCTCCCGTTTAGTGCATTCACTATTTTTTTTAGAAAAAGGCAAATACCACCTCAAATAAGCGTAATGTATATTTTCGAAAGCTCGATCGAATTTTGCTGTTTTCATCAAGCTTTTCTAATGCAAATCTTCAAAATGCACATTGAACTTTGTTGATGGGAACACGGCTACTGTGGACATCATCATATGCTTCTTGAAAAGACGACGCCAACCCTACTGTCGATTGATGGGTGCTTTGATACTTTCACAGTATTTTTATAGCACTTAAACCTGCTTTATCCCTTTACCCTTTAAACTCAAACAGTGGGCTTGGGGAAAGCTAGAAAAATGTTGGGTGAACTGCCCAACATACTTTCTTTCAAGGTTATGTTGAAGGGCTTTGTCATTTGTTACTCTTACTGCAAAGTTGGGTAAAAAAACTAAGCTGGCAATCATTTTCAGCTTATATCAGCATTTCCACAGGTCAAAGGTTGGTGCATCCTTCCCCTCAGCTCACTATACCACTCTGTGGTGGGTGGATTGAACTGTGTATAATAATACCATTATGTGACAAACGGTCGTATTGTGGTGATATTTTCATACAATAGAAACCAATGCCCACATGTGTCAGCTGGTTGTACAAAGAGGAGAGAGAATCTTTTCAAATGAGATGATGAGGCTTTAACAAGTGAATTGAAAAATCTTGTTTTCCAGTGAATCTCGTCATGCTTGGAAGAACAAAACATCCATTTTTCTCGGTCCATCACCCACACACACTCTTCCATTTCTCACCTGAAGGTGTGTGATGATGCGGCCTGTGGCAGGTGGTTCAGAAAGTGGTGCCGCAGTGTGACTAATGATTGATGCTAAATGGCGTCAACATCCTGAGCATCTATTCGATCAATGCTGCAGCCCCCTCCTCCGACACCCACCTTCCCTTCCCTCCATCCATTTATCCATTCACTCATCCATTCCGTCCTCCGGGTCAACTGCGGAGCCGAGGGAAGCTGTACTTTACGGGATTATACGATGATTCAGAACAGACACATCTTTGACCCAAAAAAAATTTACTTGTTATGAAAGGAGCCCAATTATCAGCGCAGTGGAGTATTGCACCATGACTCAGCAAAAAAAATCTTATATAAACTCGCAATCGTCATCATTTAACGTCATTTCTACCCCTCTCCTTCCAGGCACAGAGGCAGCGTGGACAGACGGATGGAGCGGCAGGGAGGATGACATCACTGTCACCCGTGGGAGCCGGGGCCTGCCATTCATGCCAGCGGTGTGTATGTGTGTGTGTGTGTGTGTGTGTGTGTGTGTGTGTGCATCTGTGGGAGCCTCTGTCTCTGTGTGTCACTTCCTGGGAGAGAATAGAACAGGAAGCCGGAGTGAGAGCCGACAACAAGCACTCGCCTCACCTCCACAAGGAAGCCTTTCTCCCCAGAGAGCAAAAAGGAGGGACGTGTGTGTGTGTGTGTGTGTGTGTGTGTGTGTGTGTGTGTGTCCATTCATGCTGCAGGGTGCTGGTGTTGGTTCAGGGTTTGCGTAAGCCTCTACTGTTTCCTTTTTCTTTTACCTCAAGTCTGACTCCTAAAACTTTTGAACAAATTGTGATCATTGTCTCTGTTGGACAGTGGTGTGCACGGACTTTTTAGGGGCAGGGGCACCTTGGCAAAGGGGTACCTGTGACAACCAGGGCCATTTAACCCTGTGAGCCCCAATCTGTTTCAGAGCTTTTTTTTCTCTTTTTACATTTTACTCACTGTGTCCTTGTATTTCACTGCAATGTATTAATCCTGCAGCTCTATTGAATCAGCACAATCATGACTAGAAGTATGAACAACTCTGAAATGTCTTTCATGCAGAATAACACAGTTATGAAGACATAAATCTTTTTCTTTTTTTTTTTTAAAGAAAAACGCAAGTTGATTTTTTTTTCTGATAAATTATTATTTTTTTGAGTGGAAAAAATTGTGTCTCCACATGCTAGACATGAATTATTTGGATTTTTACAACCTCTACATGCAACCTCTCCTGTCCTCTCCTCTCTGCTCTGTGTAAACAGATTTACAGTGAAAATTTGTGACTCAGCCGTTCGTCTCAGCAGAATCAGTCATGGCTTCACAGTGTTGCTGATCAGCCAGAATGTAATGTTTTTAACAGAATCTAGTTATTCCAAACAACTTATTTTCACATCATTTTAACAAGTGATTTTGGCAGAAATATCACAAATTTAAGCTTTGGTTTGATTACTTTTTTAATTTTTGCAACCGATGAGCCATTGAAGGACTTTTCAAATTTTGACTTTTTATGGTGTCAGTGGGGTGGCTGGAACAGAGATTCCCAGGGAGCGCCAGTGAACAATAACCTTCTATTTTAAGATTCTTAAAATATCCCCAAATTCAAAATTATGGTGGACATTAATCCCTGTAATCTGCTGTTATATTTCTGTTTAAGACAATGGACCCTAGTGTCATCTCTTCTGCTAATTCAGGCCTGACGAAAAATAAAGAACAAAACATGTTCACATTTTAGAAAATGGAATTAATAGTTTCTTCATGAGTGGTGCATTAGTTCACCCACCCTCAGCCCATTCGCCAATAATAACAAATGTTAATTTTTATGACGCAGCCCACCCAATCGGTGAACTGAAACGTAACTTCATTATAATTCACTGTGGTCCTCTGGTTTATCACTGTCTGGAACTCCACTGCAGGGGGAGTCTCACAATGACAACAGAGTGACAGCTGTTTCTAGAAGCACTTTAATATTACTTTAGGCCCTGGGGCTACGGATGTTTTATCACAATACTCAGGCTAACATCCATTCAGAACCCCCCTGGCAATGGACAGCGGCAAATAGTGAATGAGTGCTCTCCCAGTCAATATACACATTATGAAACTCAACAGTGTGAGACAATGGAATGGAATGGAATTGTCTTCCAGCATTTTGGTGGTTAAAAATATTAGTTCAGATATGTGAAGGACTAGAATAAAATACTTATTTGACATGTAGCTGTCCATGTCCAGTGCTGTCCATGGTGCTGATCATGTCACGATGTCGCGTTTTTGCACTAATAACTCACCAAGGCCTCAGAAGTATGAGGTTTAATAGTTGAGAGAGATTACAGGACCTGAGCATACTTTGCCATTCTTGACCCAATTTTAGGTGTTATTAACAAAGTTTACAGTAAATAAGCGTATCCAATTTTCAGAAATTTACTCACTTACCTTATAGTTGTTGAGTCTCTTTTTATTGTTGTGTCATGTCTCTTTGTAGTTGTTTTTTGCGCTTCTCTGTGGTAATTTCCTGTCTCTTTTGAACAGTTTTGGTCTTTTTGTAGTTATTTTTGTCCATGGTTTTGCTCATTTGCATCTTTCTTTGTTATCATTTTGTGTCTCTTTGTAGTTTTTTATTCATTCCATGTCTCTTTGTGTCTCTTTGTGTCTCTTTTTCGCATCTCGTTGATTTAGACTCTTTGTAGTATTTTTGTTTCTTTATTGTCTTCTTGTGTCTCATTGTAGTCCTTTTGTGTTTCTTCATTGTCATTTAAAAGTCTCTTCCTTATATGTACTTGTCTCTTTGAGAGACTGACACTCAGTAATCCATGTGTAATATTTATTACACAAAATGCAATGCTGTACCATTTGAAGAAGTATTTTTATGCGTTACTTAAGTAAAAGTACAAATACGGCACTGCAGAATTTCTCCACTTCAAGTAAAAGCACTGCATACAAAACTTATTTAACTACAAGTACAGAAGTATCAGCATCAGAATGTACTTAAAGTATCAAAAGTAAAAGTACTCGTTATGCAGAATTCCCTCATTCAGATTGTTTCATATATTCAGAATATATAATTGGATTATTATTATTGATGCCTTTTTGTTAGCAGTGTTTTACTGATGTTAATGTAGGGCTCATTTAACTACTTAATATACTGTTATATTTATTAACATGCGTATCATTTTAAAATGATCAATTTTTCATGCTAAATCTTGACCTGAAAAGTAACTAAAGCTGGCAGTTAAATGTAGCCGAGTAAAAAGTACAATATTTGCCTTTAAAATGAGGTTACTTTAGTTAATTTTATGTAAAGTACAAGTACTTAAGTACAGTACTTGTCTTGATGAGTGTAGTAACATTCCACCACTGCATAGCACCATTATTATTGAAATATCATTCAGAAATATTAATAGCATATAATTATGAAAATTACACTTTTTCAGTAAGATATAATTCAATAGTGTGAACAAAATGCAAGAAAGTCTGGGGAGGCTGTAGTTTACTGTGGTCTATTGGATTGATAGGGCACTTGCAAACTGACTCTGACCTTTGACCTCCCTAAACTAAGGGCAGGAGAGCTTCACAGGCACCTTAGTGCATCACCATAGTAACTATTTGACAGGGTAGCATAGGAGCTTGTAGATGTCATGTCGCCCTCTAGTGTCTATCAGCAGAATGACAGGACTCAGACAGTGTGTTAAACAACATACTTTATAGCAGCATGACAAGAATGTTGTGTAATGGATGTACGTGCATCTCAGTGTGAGGTCTTATCTGTTTGATGACTATGATATGGTGTCTAGTGTCTCCCCCCACCCACCCCCCACTGCTCCCGTAGGTGCTCATGAACCCCAAATAAAGATTTTCCACCGTGGACGTGCCAATCGTCACACTCTACAACACATGACTCGTCCTGGGTCACCTTACACCCATCGTTCACACACCTGTGGGCCGCTGGGACAATGCCGCATTTACTGTAGCCTTGTTGTCATGACGACCTGGCCGGTTACATAAGTGCTGGGCGCTGGTTCCCACAAACAACGTGTACAGAGGTCTTTGTGCAGTGACACGAGACACCACACACACTGTCACTGTTTGTACATTCCTCCAGCTGGATGCTCCTCTGCCTGTACGCCACTGAGGAGGTGTAACATGCCATATCATCCAGTGTTGAGATTCAAAATATGATTTATGGCTATGAGCCCTCAGCACAAGCAGACTCAATATTTTCCTGATTCTACCTGGTAAAACAGACTTATTTTTCGATTTTGTCACTGAAAGTTCCTTCAACAAGCCATCTCACTGATTGTATTCATAGGGACACTAGTTGGATACTAGTACTATGTCAATGTGAAGTAATAAAACAAAATGTGTGGCCACATATGTTTTGAAGATGCAGACAATATGCTCCGTCTGGTTAATATCCCAGCACAGTCTCAGTTGTATCTACATGTAAAATATGGCTCCAGGGATATTAAAACAAGCTCACAACAGTTTGGAACAGATCTCCTGACAGCAGCCATGAGGGAAATCAGAAATCAGTCATACTGCTCAAACTGTAAAACAGCTGACCACAGTTTCAAACCTGCCAGAAATCTATTTGAGCATCTGAGAGCCAGATTGTTGATGGTTCAGGTTTTGTGACCTGAGCCTCTCGTAAAAAATCACAAACCCAGAAGCAAAAGTAAAATTAGTGGATTCATTGTAAAGTCATTCAACTAACTAGCTTAACTAACCTAGTGTTATTTTTTTTTATGACGGCAGAAAGGTTATGGAAAAAGAAATAAGAAACAAAGTTATAATTATAGGAGTAAAAACAAATCGTTTTTTAACTGTGTAACTCTGAAATGGTAGCATCCAATCACAACACTAATCAGCTTAAATGGACCAGAAAATATAATAATAATAATAATAATAATAATAATTCAAGCGTCTTTGAGTATCTAGAAACGAGCTATACACATTGAATGTATTATTATCATTATTATAAATAAAACATAAACATGTTTTAATGGACAGAACACTGTTTAAATATGTAAACAAATGTAAACCAAATTATTTTCCAGATTTACAAATTTTAAATGAAACATATTTGAATATTTACAACTCCTGTGTTCTGCAAGGTAAAATTACTGTTTAAGGAGTTTGGTGGCTTTGATGAAAGAAAAAAACATCTTTAGTTTCCCAAAATAAACCTAATCAGCAGTGAAAATATATTAAATGTCATTTTAAATGAAAATGAGATACTTCTCACTTGATTTATTATCTCAGCAAACTTTCTCATAATGAGTTTATAGTGTTAATCATTAGTTTCAAGCCTTCTTCAGCATAGCATGATGTTCATTTTGTAGATGATGGTCTCATTTTGACCTGACTCTTTCACAATGGGTTTTCAGTTTGTCATAGCTTATTGTACCAATTGGTCATTAAAAAATGTCTTGTTCAGTGCTCAGTTAAACTAAAAGACACTCTAAGTTCATTTTGAGTAACAATTGTCCCTTGTTTACCAAGCTAGGTAGCTAGCACTAGCGTTAGCTGTTGAATTAGCATCTTTCCAGTTCCTGAACTATTCTGCTCAAGCAAAAAAAAAAAGACAATATAGTGACAGCCATGAACAAAGATGGCGAGTCCACAAACCAGTGGGTTACGTCACGGTGACTACATCCATTATTTGAAAAACTATGTCTATGTATGTGCATAAAGAGTCTATGTTTCAGAGTTAAAACAACCCTACATTTTCTTGATCATATAGAACAGATCTGACTTGACTTTAATTTTTTTACTGAAAAATCCTGTGACAAATGAAGCATTATCACCCATTTGATAAATTGTATGAGGAAAAATCAGATTGAGTTTTTCAGGGCAATTTCCCCACATATATGTGTGAATGGAGGTGTTGAAGCAAGGAAAAGCTGTATCATGTGTCCACCCATACCTGTCACGTAGCGTCAGATAGAGGGAAGTTGAAAGAGCTATAGTTGGAGTTAAGGGGTGTATACAGTACACTCATGAATATTAATGTGTGTATACATTCAGTCCTTTAAAATAAGAGTTGTCAAGTAATTTTCTGTCTTCTTCCCTGCAGGATCAATGGCAGCAAGGACAAACACATGGTGAAGTAGACATCATTACCCACTCACATCATTATATGTATGTGTGTATATATAGATATATATACAGTCATGGAAAAAAATATTAGACCACCCTTGTTTTCTCCTTGCCTCTTGTTCATTAAATGCCTGGTACAACTAAAGATACATTTGTTTGGACAAATGTAATTATAACAACAAAAATAGCTCATAAGAGTTTAATTTAAGAGCTGATATCTAGACATTCCCCATGGTTTTCTGGATAATGATTTTGAACCATGAAAAATGTCTAGATATCAGCTCTTAAATTAAACTCGTATGAGCTATTTTTGTTGTTATCATTATATTTGTCCAAACGAATGTACCTTTAGTTGTACCAGGCATTAAAATGAAGAAGACATTGAAGAAAACAATGTCTAATAATTTTTTCCATGACTGTAGATATAAACAGTATATATATTCATATTTATATGCTAAGTGTTAAATGAAACCATGTTTCAATAAGTAGCTGACAGCACCAGCTATGAATTTCTCCTAACACAGGACTTCCTGCCATGTGCTGTCAGCCTTGTTTGTTGTGATGTATATTATGTTTGATTTCCTCTCTCCTGCCTGAGGAGGATTTTCACGTGCCAGATGTCCATGTCGCTGCGCTGCCATAGCAACCATATTCATGTTTAACACAGACAGACACTGTCACGTTTCTTCTTCTCTGACAGAGTAACACATGGATGTACTGCAGCCAAAAAAACTGAATGAACATGATGATCTGTGATGGTGTGTTTTTGAAGGATGACTGTGAATGTTTTTTTTTTTTTTTTTGTCAGGATAATTTCTGACCAAAAATGTAATACTCATTTTCGGGCCACAAAGTCAACCACTATCCTATGTTATAAATACACTCACTGGCCACTTTATGAGCTAGCAGGGTGTACCTAATAAAGTGGCGGTGTGGTCTTCATCTGCTTCAAAGTTGGACATGTTGTGCGTTTAGAGATGGCATTAACAACCATGCCACGTTCAAAGTCACTTAAATCACCTTTCTTCCCCATTCTGATGCTGCTTTTAGCTTCAGCAGCTCGTCTTCACCATGTCTACATGTCTTAATGCATTGAGTTGCTGCCATGTGATTGGCTGGTTAGATATTTGCATTAATAAGCAGTTGAACAGATGTGCATAATGAAGTGGTTGGTGAGTGTAGGACTAAGAGCATTATTTTTTTCTTCCAGGTGAGCTTTAATTTATCTATGCACTCTCAACACAAGATCGCAACAAGTTCTCCAACCCATAAGACCACCTCGGTCATTTGTTCCTACCCTCAAATATGACCCACAGGAGTGCTTTCAAAATTAGCACCCTCTACTGCTGGAAGGAGATTAACCCGTCCTCACACCTGAACATAACGTTTGCTGCTTTGAATATTTTCAGCCAGCCTAGGCAGTTTAAAATGATGATTACATGCATCTTATTGCAACAATCAGAAAGTTTTAAACACTATATGATCTACATATGCAAAAAAGACCATCAGCGAAAACACTGCAACACCGACACCACACTGCTGAAGCCCCACGCCGTTTTGCTGGGTCTGCAGGAGAGAAGAAGGCATGCAATAACCAGAACCAGTACTGGGTGGGGCAGACTGTCAGACCCTGCTGCAGTAAATTGAGAGGTTTTCTACCAGCACTCTGGTGCTCATGCAGACACTTACTTTTGTCCACAGGGGGCGTCAAACTCAACACCGAATAAAAGTTCTTTTTAGCTGCTATAACATAAAGTATACTCAGTAGAGATTATGAACTGGAACACTGATTTCATCAAGGGAATGGAGTCGTAATCATGTGGATGAAGACCATGATACACCAGTGAAAGCTCTAGAAAAAACTAGTAAGTGGGGGAAAAAAAGATGTTTATTTTTATTTCTATAATTTAGTTCACTTTATTTACCAATTTATTCTCCTCTTAATTTTCAATGAGGAGGTCCAAAAAAACCTTTCTGGATTTCTTGAAAACAAAACCCAACAGAAATATAACTTCCCCAAAATTAAATGGTTTCTGTTCTTGGATTCCTTCGGAATTATGATCCCGGTCTCTTCTGTAAGGTAGGTCTTTAAAGTTTAGTAATTGATCTACTAGCTATTAATAAATACTTTCTTTCATGCCTGCTTTTCTTTTACTGATCTCTTTTGTTTTGTATGTGCTCCTGTCAGAAAATAAGCAGCTGTTATCACAGTGATATTGGGATGTTACAATGGTTTACACAGACAGAATCATTAGTCTTTGTGCTCAATTATCAGTGTTGTGTGCAACGCAATTTGTTTGAAGACAGGGTTGCAAATAAGGTAACAAACCTTTGTTAGCCCTTTAATCACCTTAATGAGCTAATAAAGTACAATAATTCAATAAAATAACATTTTAAAACATGTAACTAGTGATTGTAAATCACTGCCGTCATCTCACCGCTGCAGCTGTGACACCACAATCGTCTTCCCCCAGAAGCTGGTTTCACATGGTGGTTTAGATGTGTGTTCCCATTGTCTAGCACCATTTGAAATCAGTGTTCTTGGGGACAGGAGGACAGCTCGGGCAGTGAGTGAGTCTCAGGAGAACAAGCACAGGACTGCCCTTCCTCCTCCTCCTCTTTCTCCTCTAAAAGATAACTGATTTCTTCTGGTGCTTAGAGCCTGCTGCAGCCTTCTAGCACCATTTGAAATCGGTTATAAAACAGTGGATCAATGCATCTGTGAGTCTTCAGCAGGATAAACAGAAGAATATAGCTGTGGCCTCTTTGTTTCTTCACTCAAGCTGGAAGAGACTTCTACCATTCACAGGTAGCAATTTCATTTCAGCTCTAATAAATCTAAATGTTTGTATCTTTTATGAAAGGGTATATTGTTTGTCTCATTCACACTGCCAGCAACAAGTCAATATTACTGCAGTTACCATTCACCACCACTAGAGGCTGATAGAAGTCACAGAATACCCCTTTTAGGTTATTGCCATAGACTGTATATAAATTGCGCTATTTAAAGTGAATGAAAAAGTTTTTTTGAAAATGAGCAATAAAGAAGATTTCACGAAACAATGTTTTCATGTGTTTTTATTTCCTGTAATTCATGACATGTTTTATCTGAAACGAGGGAGAGAAGGGAAAATTAATCTAACTTTATTTGTAAAGCAGCTTTAACTATTAGACCAGTGCACATGAGACAAGAGACTTCAAATGAATAATATATAATAAAAAGAATATTTAAAAAGCTATATGCAAAATAGCTTAAAATAAAAAAGAAGAATATTCATTATTTTATTTATTTATTTATTATTTTATTTACATTAAATAAAAGATAAAGCTGCATGGAAAATATATTAAATAAAATAAAATGAAGATTAATCAATTATTATTATTATTATTATTAGTAGTAGTAGTAGTAGGAGTAGTATTTGAAATTAAAGGTAAAAGCTGGACTAAAAAATAGATAAAAAAAAGAAAATGAGGACAAAAAATTGATATAATAATAATAATAGAAATATCAATAATAATAATAAATATATAAATAAAATGTATTTCATTAAGAAATGTGGGCACAGATGATTGTGCCTCGCTGATTATTATTATTTAATTATTATAATTATTAACTTAGTATTTTTAAGTATTACGTTTTAATACTGTGACTATTTCAACAAACTGCATTAAAACCCCAACAGATCGTTCATTATAATAATCCGTTGAGTTATCAATCACCACCGTCACTGACGTTGACCCACTCTGGCCCCGCCCACTAAACGTAATATCCTAGCAACGAGTCCCTCTGCTCTGCCCTTATTGGCCAACCTTTGGATTTCCGCCATATTCAAAAACAGTCACGAGCCCCTTTCATTGTAGTTAGATTTATTATTATTCTGTTTAACCCATTGAGTAGCGCGTAGTAAAAATAGCCCTAGTCTGTGACATTTCAAATGGGTGAAACCGGAGAAGTCCAAGCTCCCGTTTCGACTTCACAGAAACCACAAAGACAGCCGAGCTTCAGAAACTTTAAGAGGAAGTTTTCAGCTGAGGAAGGAGAGTCTCCACTGGAGAACAACAACAGGAGTCTGAGACGGTAAATTATTATTTTAAGCCCAGTTTCCGAACGAACCTCACTAAAACTGCAGTAACCAAACGTAAATTGCTAAAACATTAAACCCGTCAGTGCCAGTTTAACAGAGAAGCTAACGGTGGCTAGCATGCTTTAGCTTGGAACACTGTTGCTAAATCACTACATCAACGAAGTGTTGTCTTTGAACGACGGTTTTAAATAGCCAAGTGAGCATAAGTAATCATTGCAATTCAAGCTACCAAGTGTTCCAATCACTTAAAATACGTTGTATATAGTTTTACAATGTGTGGAGATATTTTCTGTTGCGTCAAAACGCCACAAGATGTCAGCAAAGCGCCACTGTGTGATGTCCTTCGCTAGAGTAAACACCTTTCCTTACCTATATATTTGACTTTCTGCTGCTTTTATCTGCTGTCATTTCAATTTCTCTTTTTTGTTTTTAAATGTTTTATTATTTATATCAAACAGCAACACAATGCTCAGTTACAAAGAAGAAACGAGTTACAGAAAGATAATGCAAAAAATAAAATATATAATTAAATAATATTTAAAAAAATAAAAAAGAAGAAGAAATGGGAAATAATTAAACAAATAAATAAATAATAAAATAAACAGACGCAAGATTACATGTTAAAGACATTAAACGCATTTAGTGCATATGATGGCAGTCTGCACAGTTTTTTTGTTTTGTAGACAGGAGACAGTTGAGATATACTGTTCAAACTCTGACTTCAATCATACAATATATTATATTTCCAAACAATTCTAGCAAAGAAAACAGAGAAAATATATGAATAAAATAAATTGCCATAACAGCACTGTATGAATAGTACAAGGCAATTGTTGGTGATTTAAATAAAGAATGAAAATAAGCTTAACACCATTGCTAAATCACCCCAAGCTTCATTTTCTGCAAATACTGTTAATTATCTACGTCTTCTTATCTGTCAACACATACACAGATACCAGTGTGTCGTGTTGGCCAAATATCGGACCGATATATTGATATATTAACTCTCATGTTAACATAAGGAAAACAAAAACTGCATGGAGTTACACATTTTATTTGTGGTTATCAATATTAAACTTAGTGAAGTTACATGTTTTCAATCAAAACTTTTTGAACATTTCAGCACATTTGAATAGTAATGCAGTAATACTGTGATCATGTTGTTCACTTGAATCATTAAGTAAAATTTTCATAGTTTTATCTTGAGGCACATGGGCATTGTTTTAAGACAATTTTTAAAAACGCTCTAGGTAAAAGGCCCGAAAAATATATTGCCAGTTAGATAACATTTCTAAGGCAGTGCTAGTATTACAGCAACCCCAGTGTCTTGGAATTGTTTTTCCAACCCTATCACTGTGTAGGAGATTATGTTATTCTGTGTCCAGGCAACTCAAACACCTATCATTGTCTATTCTGGTATTCTCTTAAATTTATTGGCCATAAATGTGACCAGTACTTGAAAAGTTCCCCAGCTGTCCTCTGTATCCCTATAATGACATTTATTTATTTTCTCAGACTGAAGACTATCTTACAATAACAGTAATCAGAATGTTTTGGGATTTTAAACCCCTGCAAGAGTTTATATTGGACACTTTTCAAAGGTTTTCCATGTTGTGTGCCAGAGTGCCCCAGCCCTGCCCAGTGCCCAAATGGCTCTGCACACAAACATGGAAAAAGATCACCCAACTTTTGACCTCCATAACAACGTTTACGGAAAAATCGCGAGTGAGAGAAAATAAGGTTTGATTTCCCAAGTGAGATTGGCCTTAAATACCAGACTGGCAGTGGAATTTTTATTTTTTATATTTTTTATTCTGTGAGTGGTCTTGTTGCCAAGCACGTGCAGAAATCAGTCAACACAAATCAGCAGTTAGTTGAAAGCTTGTGAACTCAATTGTAAGTTCATTGTCCGTGTAAAGCACCGTGAATAAAACAACAGGCTGAATTGGTGGAGGCAGTCGTATAAATGTTCTTCAGGTGGGGTTTGTGCCTCATAAACTGGGAATGTTTTTCAATAAACTTTCCGTAATATCACACTTCATACACCAGTGCAGTGTATGAGTCCTGTGAGACGATCTTATCATGAAAATTCCTGATTGTGTGTGCCTTCTGTAGTATCAGTAGAAAAGATATATGTAGGGTCAGTGCTGGGGTACTTCAGTTCCAGATTTAGCTTTAACAAACAAGGGCAGGGCTAACTGGGATGCTAATCCACTGACTCATGAGCTGCACGTCCCTCGACACATACAAGCAGGTACAGGAGTAGAAAAGACCTTTGTCCCCTGGCTGGGACAGTGACGAACATGGAGAGATATCAATCACATTCATTTAAAATTTACACACACGCATAAAGGCTATCAGCTTTCAGAGTAGCTCATCTTGTGGGAAACATCGGATAGTATAAAGCCAATGAGTCATTTATGTATAAGTTTTTATGAGCAGATAATTTACTAAGATGTCTTCAGTAGTACCCGTGCTCTACAATGCAAACATGAACCAATCAAATATTCACATCCTTACTCATGCGTCCACAGGTAACTGACAAAGAGGAAGCAGGGATTTGGTTTCTGTCCCAAAGACATTTTGAAAAGATATTAAAAATCTGTTGGCAAACACACTTTAACACTTTAAAGGCCTGAACCTGCAGTCTCAGGGTATGAGCTCACCAACAACTACTAGGTAGTTGTTCACACGTTCCGTCACAATATTCTATTGATTCTTTGGACAAAGATACAATATTTGTCTATAATGTCAACACTGTTACTTCCACACATTCTGTTGGAATCCAGTTTAACCCATTGACGCCTAAAACTGCCTGTAAAACCTCTGGGCGATTTTAAAATAAGCCCCTAAAACCTGAAGTTTTTCTGGAAATTCAACAGAAGTGTCAACGCTTCTACTAAATAATAGATTTTCCAGCCTCTGTAGCAGATAGAAATGAAATTCAAAAAGTATTTGAGAGCTTATACAAATACTACAAAACGACGTATCCGCTTTCCAGGCTTCAATGGGTTAACAGAAAGACAGATCATCATTTCCCTACCTTTTGTTGCTGTGCATGTTCATAGAAATATTTCAATGCCATATTTTAATCAGTACTAATCAATACATCTTTTGTATAGTGAAGCAAGACAGCCAGGCCAGAATATCAGGCGATATTTCACAATTTAAAACATTTTAGTTATTTGATTCAACTGGTGATGAGCTTACTTCCTCACATTCTTTTGTAACAAATATCCTTGTCTGCTCATCGCTTGCTGTAAAAGAGTTGTTTAGATTAAGCTGTGAGACATTAAATCGATGAGCGGAAGCGCTGTTATGTTTAATTGCTGCAGGCTCTCGCCTTCTGTGTGGTTCCCAGCACATCTTTCTACACCAGTGTGAGAAATTGGCCCTGGCTCAAAGCCTGATGATACAGCAATCGTCATATTGCGTGTGGCCCAGCCCTGTTCCTGGGCCAATGCTTGTCATATTCAGGCAACTTGTGATGAGCCACAAGGACTGTCTGGTTTTCTGGAAGGTCTGCACATTCCACAGAAGCCTCAGTCTTACTGTCAGCCAGCACACAGCCCGGCCTCCCTGTTAACTAACCTGCATCCTGTGTTGGTGACACATTTCAGTGACGCTTTAACACCTACGAGATGCCTTTTTTCTCAGTGATTATAAGTGTATTATTTAATACCTTAACCTCTGCTCACAGTAATACGCTAAAGAGATGATTTCTATCAAAGTATTACCATGAGTGCTTTATTCAATGATGCGACCAAAGTGTTCCAAAGAGACAGCGTGACAATTACCTCATTATTGTGCATAATGTCGTAAAAACGTTAGTGGTAGGGATGAATGATCAAGTCATTTCCATACTTGAATACGCTACTCTCCAAACGATAAAAAAAGCATCCAAAATTATTTTTTAGCATCATTGGAGTTACTGTCTTCATTGTTTAAAACCACCTTTGCCAATGAAAATGTATCTGATGTGACTCAGGCTGAAATATTGTTCACAGACAAGTTAATGTAGTCAGGGCTTATGAGTTGCTCCCACAAGGGCAATAAAATAATCTTAAAGTTTTTATTGCTTCCCACATTGTCAACATCAGCGCAATACATTCTTAACTTTCACAATAAAATACATATATTGCATCATTTCCAGAGGGAACCTTAATTCACTCTAAAATATTTTGCTATGAGGCACCAATGGATGTATAGAGAGAACAGGATAGGGAATCCCCGCTCAGCTTTCCAACCTCTTGCAGTATTGCAGCTAAAAATCCTCTTGCACCCTGAGTTGTATTCTCTCCATAGGCAACGGTATTAAAACAGAGCTTTGTAAAACTGACAGGACAACTTGAACTGTCAAAAAAGTTAATGAATCTTTCTATTATACATTTTTGAAAGTTATATTTGTATATCTTTTTGCGTCAGGAGAGCAGTTCTCATTGGATTGAATAGGCGCCATATTTGGGTTCGGTGTCCAGTTGTTATAAGACATCCATGGAGGCAACCCAACAAAATAAAGTACATTGTTTGTTCATGTTACGTAATTCACGTTTCTGCAAATTTCACACTGCAAATAACCTTAGCTAACGGTTACTTGCTTCACTAACTATCTACCTCTTTCATTTTGTATCATGCCAAAACTGCTGGCAGTTGGCATCCAATTTAACAGAAAGACAGATCATCATTTCCCTACGTTTTACTGTGCATGTTCATAGAAACATTTCAATGCCATTTTTTAATCAATACTAATCAATACATCTTTTGTATAGTGAAGCAAGATAGCCAGGCCAGAATATCAGGCGATATTTCACAATTTAAAACGTTTTAGTTATTTGATGCTTGTATCTAAGGAGACTAGGGGTGTGCAACAGCAGACTCTCTAGGTCATCAAAAGGGCAAATGACCACTATAAAGGAGCATCAAAACCAAAGTATTATGTCTAGAGTTGTGTCATAAGTTGCACGTCACCCCAGATGGAAAAGTTAACTGGGTGGAAACTCCTTAAAACGTTAGTATAAATAAGTGGATTCATCCTGATGTAGTCACAGAAAGTGAGTGTTGAGACATGACATGGTATACATATATAATAATAATAATTGTAATGAAGATACAGAGACAATTTTGATCTTTCTGTTCAGAATTTCATACTCCAGATTGACATTTTGATTGTCTAAATGGGCGGATAAGGACACTTCAACAGGACAAACTGGCCTGAACAGGAATGTCAGGTTAATTCAGCCCTTTGACAGTTAAGTCTGAACAACACCTGCAGTGACCTCTGACCCCTGACTTGCCTCCAGGACACCCAGGGAGCTTCTCTTTTTCCTTCTCTCTTTAGCTATTATTGTTATTCTACAACACATGCTGTTTATCCAAACCACCTTACAGTAGCACCAGTACGTACATTTCCAATACGGGTGGTCCCGACAGGAACTCAACTTAGTTAATTAGTGTGTGTTGGTGCTCTGTTCAGCCCACTGAGCTCCACAGGACCTGTCTGCTCCAATCGTCTTCCCTTTTCATTTTATTGTCTCTTAAGTCTGTGAAATTGTTTAGTTTAATGGACTACCGAGGTGCTCAACACTTGTGGTTAGTGCTCATATATGAGCATTATTACTGATTACATTAGTCGCTTTTTGTAACCACAGAGTTGTTGTTGTTTTTTCCTGTTGTCAGCCATGGTGGATATTCACAGCTAATGCCAGCTACCCAGTACTGTTATTTTTGTGGAAGCTGTCCTCATGAACACTCTGTTTTGTTAATGCACAAGGGTATCCCACGAAATTTTGATGGAGCTGGTGTGCGTTTTAAGCCGAACCTTGTTCTTTTTTCCTAACTGGTTTTGGTGTCTAACCTTAAGTAATTGTTTTTTATGCTTAACTGTTACATAGCATTAACAACAAGCTCATGCCATGTCACATTTCATCGGATCTCATACAAATTGTGCAGCAATAGTTTTTGCAGGAAATCATACAAGCCCCTTAATAATGTTGATCTGTGCCACATAATCTGGACAACAGATTATGTAAAGTTGTCAAAATACCGGACTTCTAAATTTCAATACAACACTAGTTAGAGCCCGACCAATATGGGAGTTTTTGTGACAATTTTTGAGGAGATGGACTCACTGATTACCGGTATAGAGCCTATAAAAGTCCTTTTTTTTTAGCTGGGATGAAAATAAACCTTTTTTTTTTATGAATGTGCACTGATTTTGCACTGATATAATTATATAAAGGTAAAGGGAAGGCGTCTTTCTTAAATTTTATAAATTATATTTTTCAAAACTATACATTGCACTTACAATGGATTAAATTGGCAACCAATTTTAGAAATGATTCCTGAGAAGACAAAGAATAAATAGAACAACATTTCTAAATCACCCAAGAATAATTTTCTGCATTATATATGGTGTAAAAAACAATTATATCAGACTGAAACCAATAAATACTGATATGACTTTGATAGACCAATATTGGCCGATAATATCGATCTACCAATATATCTGTTACACAACTGAATTGTGTGTCTCAATATATATGATTTCATTCTGCTACAAGTTCATTCAAAAACGATACATTTTTGTATTTAATATCACCCAGACCTGAATTAACCTGTCAAAAAGTTACCGGGAAACTTTTCCGTCTAATAAATGAGTCAACGTATCGTTTAGGCACAAGCCCCAGCACTCTGACATGGGGTGTCCGAGCAGAGAGAAAGGCTGCAGCTGCCTGCAGCGCTGACTATAGATAGACAGCTGGCTGTGTCACTAGGAGAACGCCAACTGGAGCAACATTAGTAGCACGACAGTATAACTGGAATGACTCAGCCTTACGAGCAGCACTTGCGGGACACACACACACAGAACAAGTGTTTTTCTGAGCAGCTCGCATTCTCTGGATGCTGGTGCCTTTTTAGGTCGCCACATCTGAGGGTCCAAGACATCCATCTTCAATATTATCAACCGTTCTGACACCATTTATGATCATGTTGTGTGACTGGATTATGAAAGCTGAGCAATGTAGGAGGTTTTGATTCACTGTGCTGTCATGGCTCCTGAGTGTGATGCACTACTGTTCCAGGAGAGCTCCCTTAAACATACTCCACAATGTCTTAACATTTCATCATTTGCTTGCATTTTCACAATAGTTCAACCCTGGTATCTACATTTATTAGAAATGTGTCTTTTCTGCATCAGTTTTAAAACTAGTGCAGTGTTTTCCCTGAGTTTGTGTAGATTGGGTGTACGTGATTGATGGTAATTTTTTCACCCATAACATTTTATGTTTTCAGTTGATAATGTGCATTTTACATAATTTTGGAGCATTATTATTACCATGTCTGTGTCCAAAAATATGGATAAACTACAACAGATAATGAACAACACCCAAAAAAACCTCAAACACAAAAGTTGCTAAAGAAGTCCACTCGGGTCCAACAATAATCTGGGGAAAGTCATTTAGTTAGTGTTGATTTTATATTAATTTGGCTTAGGTGGTGCCCAGAATGGCTTGGATACTACACCAAAGCCTTATAATGGTAGTGAAACCCCTGAAGTGTAATTTGGCCCACCATTGGTGTCCATTAGAGATTCTGAGATTTTGATTCTTTTGATATTTTTGATTCTCCAAATGCACGTTTAGGTTCACACCTTAACTTTTGAGCCACGGTTCAGTTCATACCCTGTTTTTAGTTTTGTTTTTGTGGTGAGTAAGTAAGGAAGTGTAAGTCAGGAAATATGGGGTTGACATTTTCTGAACTTTATTAAATGAACCACAAAAACTGCAACACAGACATTGTGTCGCAGTTTTTCAGTCTCTGTTCATAACGGTTACCCCTAGTGCCCTTTTTTTAATATTTCATGTTTTAATCAAGAAAAAGCATAACAATAACTGCTTTCACAGGATAGAGTCTCCTCTTTCTGCAGACTGGGTCAACGCTTACCTTGTTTCATAAGCTGTACAGTTACTTTGCCTTGTACGGCAGTCGTGAGACACAGTTCTCATTGAAAGTATGTCATCACTGTGAATTAGTGCTTCAATAAAATACCAAATTATTGTTAGTACAAGACAGATCTTAAGCACTGCTTTGATGTTTTTCTTCTTGCTGTGTAACCATCCATTCACTCAGCGTGATGTGTTGTGTAATTGTCCTCTGTGTGGCCTTATCCGGCTCAACTTTGTATTAGTACTTTAATAATCACACAGGTTGGAGATAAGTTGTTTGACATGAGAAGGATCACAGTATGCATGGCTGGTTTGGGGGTGTGTTAAATCCAGGAAATCCCACTGTGGAGTCCCTAAAAAGGCAAAGCTGTCCCCGGACAGAAAATCCCAACAAAAGAGACATTTGGGTGATGTCCAACTCTTTGGGAGGGAGGAAGGTGTGAGATAAAGGACTCCTCCTTCAAATCTCACAGGGGTCTTAGGTCTTAGGACAGCTTGATGAGACTTTTTTGAGGAAGGGGACTGGGGTCATGTTCCGCTTCCAACCCTGACAGGGAGGATCCTTATCTGTCAGTCCTGGTCTGAGGTGGAGGACAGCGCTGCGGCTACACCATGCTGAGGCTGTGGTAGGTAACAAGAGGTGAATGTTTTCTCAGGACACCACTGTTCCATGAGTCACAGTTCCCCTCTTATCAACTTATGAACGCTTTGAGCTCACTAAGTCATCAGCTTTACTCACCCTTTGGCGGGGACTTTAGGTCAGAGTGGACTCCACTGGTGGTTTAAATTGATCTGGTGCTTCTTAAAAATTCTCATGGTTGCTTCTGAGTCATGTTCGGTCACAGCGGTGGGTTTTAAGGGATTACCTTGTGTGATGAGATTCAGGGAAGGGATGCACACTCAGTGGTATGCCATGCTAAACAGACCCCGTTGATGCATTATAGTTTTTTTCTAATTATGACTCTTTTTCAGGTCACTGCGAAGAGGAAGCTCCTTCACCTTCCTCACCCCAGGACCGCAATGGGACTTCAGTCTGGTGAGTACAGGCCTCTTGTTTTTCAGTTTGCAGAACATATTAGGCCACATGCAAGAACTAAGCAAAAGGTTTGGCGAGTTTATGACTCGGGCTGCCCCTTGATGAGTCGTCAGTCAGTGCATCACATTACATTGTTAAAATCTAACAGGGCTAGCATGCTTGCTTACAAAACAATGGGTGGTTGTAGGTTATAGATGTGAATGGTCAAGACAAAAATGGTGATCCCAAACACTGCCAATTAACCCCTGTCTCACTGAAGACAGTCCATGGCCTGGGAAAGTGGCGAGGTCCACGTAAGAGGTGCTGTAAAGCTCATGGCCAAAGCCGCCAGCCACCTTCACCCAGGGGCTTTCCTAGTTGACCAGCCCCAGCTAACACCCCCCCCCCCCCACCCCCCCCACCCCACGTGCTTGGTCCATAGCCAAGACACAAAGTGCCAAGCAGCAACAAAATGACCTACCTGCTTTATTTACATTATGTACAGTATACAGTGCTTGGATGATGCATTTTCTTCCCCACACTTACCGCTAACCGCCTGCACGTCTCCACATTGACTTTTGTCTGACTTCTGTCCTGTCTAGCAGACTGGGAGTGCACTTGAGCACTGTTTCCTGTCATAACGATGTGTTTCGGCTTTAAATCCCGCCTCTGAGTTTTCAACATAGTCTCGGAAACGGTAGCACTGTTCATTGTCACAGCGATGGCAGGCAGCTCCTTGTTGGCCCACGGCCACTGTAACCCCAATAAACCATCCACACCTCAGGACAAATGACTTATTTACTCTGGGTATGTTAAGTATTATGTAAAGCACAAATAATCTTCACAATGGTAATACCTGAGCAATATTTGGGTAAATGGATCCTTTTTTGTGATACCATTGGCTCTGTTTGTTTATTTAATTGGGATGAAAAGGATAACTTTTTGAACACTTAAGAAAATAAATATTTTGGGGTGTGAAAGTGGGGGGAGACTGTGTTATAGCAGCATAACTCAATATATCCCCCCATAAAAACAATAACTCCCAGAAAAGACAGCATGTGAGGTAGGAAAGATACAAAGTTTGATTGTTTCTTTTTCTAGTCATTAATATTTTATGTTATAAATGGGGAGGTCCAAATCTTTTAACATTGGGTATCTGTGTGATCTTGATTATATATGTATCTGACACATTGAAATACCTGCTTCAAATTATAATCCCACATTATTTTTTACGTGCTTCTTGATCAAAATACTGAAGGCCCATGTTCAAATAGTTTTTAAATCCACACACTCTGTGCAACACACAACCTATGCTTAGGATTGGTTCAGGATATCTCTAGTTGTAAATAAATCAGATTTGATGTCAAGTTTTCAGGGTCTTTAATTAGTTAGTGAACATGCAAATGTTGTGGGCTACAAAAAAAACAGCAAAACAAAACTATTACAGTGGTTGAAGAATGCATATTGTCACAGGAAAATGCAGGGAAATTAGGTTAGGTAACAATGTGACTGATATATTATCTCATAATTACAGGTGGGGGTGTGAACTCAGTTTGCTGGCATGCCTTTTATTTCATGAATTTACATAAAGCGAGAGTGTGTGTGTTTGGGAGAGAGAAAAGAGGCTGTTGGGGTATGTGTGTGTTAGTGTAATAATTCATTCAGAATGCTGCTTTGTCACTTTTTGACCTGCCCACCTGAAACAAGTGGTATTTTTCTAGTGAGCTTAAACCATAGACTGTATAAAGCCTGTGTCTGCCTGACCCAAAGGTCAACCCAAGGCCCCACAGGGTGACCTGCTCAATACCATAAATACTTACTGGCTTTTCCTCCTGCTGAAAGATCTTGCAGAGTGTCACCACCTGTCAGCAGGTTGGTGATGTAATGTGAAGAGCACAGAAATCTGAAATCTGATGAAAGCCTGAAAGTTATCTAGAGTGAGCTTAACTCGTTTTGCTGTAAATCTCTTTTATCCAGTGTGGATGTTGATTGGTAGAATAAACGTGCATGCAGGCTGAAATTCATTTGTGGTGTTTAGGTATTTCCATTTATGTAACCATAATCTTCGGCTCTACTACATTTTAAAAGCAAATGTTGTAATTTTTACTCCACTACATTTAGCTGCCAGCTTTAGTTACTTTTCACATCAAGATTTAACATTAAAAACATGTGATTAAACATTTTAAACAAAATAAAAGTAAAAAAGTAGTTAACCCTACCTTGACAACAGTAGAATACTGCCATCCATAAATGCATCAAAAATATTTATCCAACAAGTGAAGCTTTGTGTTTCCCTATCCTTTCCTCCAGGAGTTCATAACAAGTTGATGATTTGATTTGAAACACTGCTGTAGACAAATGAAAACCATCTCAAGACCAGCAAAGAGTTGCTGCTGCTCTGGAACCAGTTTTCCTGGCTAAGAGCTGGTTCTTTGGTAGCTGAACAGTAAGGAACTGGTTCAAGATTAGGCACTGGCTCCGAACCGGCCGCGGAACTACCTTGGTTGAAAAGGGCTAATTGAGAATTCTGGCATCGGCTTGGTACTAAAGTATCTCTTTTCATGAAATCCCTAGTCTACATGTGTAAAATGTAGACTTCTTAACACATGTCTCAACTTTCAAGGTATTGTTATCTACATGCTAGTTGGACAAATAGCACTCTCCACAGGACAATAACTTTCCAAACTCCTGGCTTTGTCTCAATAAGGGCCGCTTAAGGTCTGGACCTGGCCTCTATACTCAGCCTTCTCAGCAATCACCAGCCTTGATCCCTCTACCTTGGTTTTAAGAGTACCATCAGTGGATTTTAATCTATAAACTTGGCTCTACATTCCAGGTCAGCTTTCCCTCTTGGCAGTTCCAAGCACTGAGCGTATATCTCCATCTAATACCTCACTGAGGGACTGATGACTGTTCTTATGTGGCTCCCTCATGGCTGAACAAGGCCTGTTCATGTAGCCAGAGACCAAAATGCTCGATAAAGGAAATCCAGCCTGCTCCGATTTCTTATCCCCCTCCCTACCAGAGGAACATAATGGCCTACAAACCACTGCTGCCTCTAATAGACTGGCCTGCTTGCGGTTTACAGTCGGCCTTAAATGAGACGAGCTGATTAGAAACAGAAAAGAGCGAAAAGATTAGACGGCGAGGCGCATGACGAGTATGGAGGCATTCCAGGGTTTACAGCTGCCTGAAACACAATCCATCGCTCATCTGAAGGCCCAGGAGGAGAAATAAAAGCAAGTAGAGAGAGAGAGGAGGCCAACGGTTCTTTATCTCGTGCCAGCCTGCTGCCTTTGATTCGCAAACATGGTGCACTTAGCTCATCCACCAAAACCATGTGGACCTCGTTAGCTCACCCTTTCAATTTACTCCCACCATTTTATCTGTCATTTATAAATCAACCAAACAGCAAGCAATAAAAGAATTCTGGAAGTGTCTTTGTCTCATTGCCACTCTTATCTCAACCCTGCCACTTAAAGCCTGAGGGTTTTTGCCAAGGCTTTGAATAAAGTTTGGCCAAGTCTTTGGGCTTTGAAGTGGCTAGGGGGGATTTTTTTTACCCCTGGCTGGGGCAGGGCTAGGTATAGGTGGGGGTGCATTAGCCCCAAGGCGAACCTTGGAAGCACGCGAGGCGAGCATTCCCTGGGCGCTTGATGCATTCTCTCAGACTACATCAGGTACGAGGCCCTCGAGGGGCTTTCTGTCATGGCGAGAATGTGAGTCAGGTTTCCAGCTCAATGCCAAGATCAAACCAGACTGCCGTTTGGTGGAATGTGAAGGTAATTAACAACAGCGAGAGTCAGAATCTGAGCTTTCTGTCTCTTCATGCAACAAGTTCAGGCGGCCAGAGATGTCAACCTCAAGAGTGGCCTGTTTGATAAGCAGCATTCCAGCTTTAATCAGATGATGTGATTTAATATGCCAGCTGCTGAGTCGCGTCGGGCTTTTCACGCAAACATTGATAATTATTGTGGGAAGGCCTTGTCCATATCAACAGCAATTTCTATTCAAACTATGAGTGACTTCTTTAACCACTGGCTGTCTGAGGATTCCTCTGCATTCCACAGAGACCAGGATTTATACCACTAAACCCTTCATAACACGTAATGCATCCAACGTGCTGCTCCCCAGTGGTCGGTAATCCATTTCAATGAGAGATCCCAGTACAGCTGTATCACCCCTCTGCAGATACATTGCACTTTGATGTTGCATTGCAGCTGTTCATTGTCTTTTGATTAATTCCTCTCAATAGTTGATAACACATGTTAGGTAAAATTAAATTGTTGCCTGTTTTTACTATCTCCCTGTGATGTTTTACAGGCTCACAGGCTAAATGTATGTTGTAATACTGCAGTCAGTGACCATATCTGATCAGTTGGTTCTCATTTCAATTGATACACAGAATCCACGTGTTTCAAACAAGCACTTTGCAGCCTTTGGAACCTGCAGTCCTCCATTTACCCCTGTTATTGTTTTAACCCTTTGGAGTCTTGGGCTGTTTTGTCTGTTTTTGAATATTTTTTCCTTCTGCCACTTAAAAAAATACCATGCCATGTTGGTATATATTTTTTCAGCACAATCTCACCTATAAGACAACTATAAGAACCTTTCAGGTTGTAGCATACCATTTAAAACTATGTACACCAGAGACGGTTATCTGGATATGTTAGCATGCATTCAGTAGTTTGAAGAAGCTACACGCCCTCCACCAGTAACACCAAGATATACAATACAACTGTAATATCAGATAGAACTGTAACTTATTACGTTAGGTACCATAAAGTTAAGCAGCAAATGACTTTAACTGACCTTATGAGTTAGCTTGCATTAGCTTTGCGATTATCAATAACAAACTGATGTTACTGTTAGCTGAAATTATTAGATTCTGTTGTTTATGTAAAAGTGTTGCATTTGTATACATTTTTGCTGAAATTAAAATTACTTTGCTAGTTATTCCCTCCTACGTTTGACAAGAACACAGGATTATATTCACATACATGTACATTTTGTTCTTTTGGGGGGAAAACAAAAACAAAGGAGGATCACCTGTTTTTAACAACAACAAAAAAAGTTTATTTTAACATTTGTGATCATGTATGTTCAAACAGGAAGTAAGGAAGTAGTTAAACAGATTATGATACTGATTTATGAATACCTTAATCAACAACTTAAGTGTAGTTATACATTGTTGGGAGGAGTTTTTTTCATTGCTGTGATAGTTTAAGCCATTTCAAACAATGTCAACTTTGCATTAAAGTTGACATAATTGACCGAATGACACTTAATAACAGCATTCATAAGCATGCATAAAACCTCCTTCTTCTTACTGACAGGTCATGACATGGTTATGACAGTGTCATGTCAGTCTTATGCATACCCCTTCAAATAAAGTGTTACCACTAGATCATGTGTAGAAATAAAACGTTTTAATGCCTCAATGTTTTTCATCGTAGCCCTCTGTATTGCTATAGAATCGTAACATAGCCCTTACTGTTATACATGACTTTGTATGGATCCTCTTCTCATGAAGTGCTAATGTAAGTCTGAACATTTCTCTACATCCTGCCATTGTAGAGGTCTGGGTGCATGTGTACTCTGTCATCAGACCAGCTCGTGGTGTTACTGTCATTTACATGTGACTGGGGCAGAACAATGATTTGGGGGGGGGGGGGCTGCTTCACCCACCCTGCTACCCCCCCACCCCCTCTGCGAAACATACATCTCTTGGTTGAACTCAATACACTTGCATTGGCAGAACTGTTACATAAGAAACACTTCCAAAGGCTTTGGATGGTTAAGTCTCTCTGTCTTTGTTAGAGTGTTTGATCTCTCTTTCTTCCTGTAAATATTTGTCTTCCTTTACACCAAACTGTTTTGAGTTAAACATTTCTTACCTCCTATCTAATCCAGGCCTGGGTCAGCTTGAGCAGTCTGTCAGGTCAAAGGATGATTTTTTTTCTTTGAACATCCAGCCTATGATGTAATGGTAATATGAAACTATGATATTGTTAGAGGCTCGTTCTTGTGCCTGTCAGCAGGCTGGTATCTCAAGACAGAAAAGCAGAACCCCTCATTGTCTGTCTGAAAGTGTTGAAACGCATTTGCACTGTTTATTATGGTCTATGTGTTTATGTTGTCTGTGTACATCATCAAGCTTTTATGTAACATACAAATCTGTCACTCTCCCCTGATGAGTCACAAATCAGATCTCAGCAGTGTCTGTAGTCTCAGTATGAGCGTAGATGGGGGTGTGTTTGTTGAGTCAGTGTATTAATGTTGAACCCAACCCACCTCTTGAACAAGTTGCTGCTTGGAGTGTGTTATTCCATCTGCGAGCTGCTGACAGAGGGATTTCCAAAGGTGGCAGGAACAGGACGGCTAATTTTCTTCTCCTTTTCCCCACTGTGTCTGTTATTGCACAGAGATTACTCCAGTGTCGTTTTTTATCTCATGTGTAAGACCCGAGCTTAAGGCAATATTTAACTTGGCGGGAGTGTTCACACTTAGCACGCACACTTCATGGACAATGAGCTGCAGACTTGAGCTGACCTGCAGATCTGTACCCACCACCACTATTCAGGCTTTTCTTAGTCTCAGTCCACGTTTTCATAACCTAGTCTGACTGTTATTCTTCTCGCATATAAAACTCCTGCACAAATACTGTCCAGTCAGCAGTGTCTGAAAATGTACGGTCTGCAAAAAGCTGGTACAAAACACAAAAGCAAACCTAGAGTAGGCCTGTGTATTGACCTACATCTCATGGTGTATTAGACCATAGTTGGCATTCGGCCATGTTGCCAATTACTGGGTTATTTGGGGTTCTTATATGATTTTCAGATTGTATTGTACGGGCATACATTACTTGGATGAGCTTCCTGTCTAGTTATTTTAGCCATTAACAATTTTTTAACAGTTCTGCATGAAATATATTTTATTATGATATTGATAAATGTTGGATTTTTACAGTGTTCAGTGGTGGAGGCTAGGGATGGGTATCAAAACCAGATAATAAACGATCCACGTCGCTAAGTTGTTAAAGACTGGAATGTTGATCAGCTCCAACATTAAAGGGATGGTTTGGATTTTTTTTAAGTGGGGTTGTATGATGTACTTAACCAAAGTCAATGTATTACCTGCAGTAGATGATGTCTGAGTGTTCCCAGTTTGGAGAACCAGACACGCCCTCGTATGAATGTTTTGCTCCAGATGGGGGCTGCAACAAATGTATTTTAACCACCTAAACAAAGACCCACACTAAAATGTTACACCTGTTCATGTGTACACTATATTTGGAGTTGTACAAGTTTTATTTTATTTATACAATTTCCCCTTTTTTTAATCAGGCTTTTTGTAGTGACATATTATTTTATCCATATTTCCCACCCCTTGTCCTATTCACCGGTTGTCTACAAATATCAGGGATTAAAAAAAACATCTATTCAAACTAATTTATTAGTCCTTACTTTTATCTATTTATCAAGAATTTAGACAATATTGTAAAGCAAAATCATCATGTTGTCTCAGTAAAATTACACAGAAAGTCAAAAGACAGTCAATGAAGCCAGGTGTACATAAAACACTCATACATTTGAGAAATTAATGGCTAATGTGACTGGCTTTCTTTCCGGGGTCATACAGCATACAGCACATGGGAGCATGCTCACATGTGTTGTCTTGTCATACAAGCCGTCAAAAATCCTATTCCAATCGCATTATCTGGATGTCTTGATCGGAGATGAGAACTCCGACATTAGTCGGATTAACACATTTACATGCACTTCAGTTGTCCAGTTATAGTCAGATTAAGGCAATCATTTGTTTTTTTCAAGTGCCATGTAAACGTACTGAGTGTCTTTATCTAATGTCCTGTTAGCTTGCCAGTTCAAACCTCAGCTAGCTGTAAAACCATCAGGGAAACTCCTCTGCTGTGCTCAGCTGTGCCATTGGATCAAAGTTAGCTGTGAAGAGAATTAGAAAGCTTTTGTTATTTGCAGCTCTGTTTACAGCCTCCTATTGAGATGCAACAAACTTTGAACAAACAGTCAGTCACTCACAGCTCCACCTGAAATACATGCATGGGGAAATATTTAAAACTGTTGGGTAGACATTCTTGAGCAGATAGCTCTTAAATTTTACGGATGTGGGAAAACAAACGGGTCAGCCGCCAGGGAGGAAATGCCTTACACCAACACAAACAAACACACATTCATCGTCAGCCACCCCTGACCATTATGTGTCCATTTTGGCCCTCCTCACCTCGCTGGTCAATCAGGTCTTGACGTCTTGTGTGTCCAGCCAGAAGCAGTCTGGCCTCCATGGTTAATGGACCGCAGGAACAGAGCCCCAGGGGTCCAAGAGGCCACCGGTGCTCCTCAGGGCTTTAACAACCCTCAGTGTCAACAGGCCAGACCCCTGTTCTCACCTGCTAACTGACTCTCGCTGGCTGACTGACAGTCCACATGCAGGTGTTAAAGTGTCCCGCAGCCTAATGAACCCTTTCCTGTTCCCAGAAGGACCTCCAACAGTGTCTATTGTAGCTTTACAATAGAGCTACAGGGGCAATGAGCATAATTGGCCTGAAGTACGAGCAGGAATGGGGTCGCTGTAAATTGCTCTATACGTTAGTCAGTTTTTAGCACCCAGACAAGGATGTGTACTACAGCACAAAGCAATGAAAATATATGCTGATGTTATTGCATGAAACTCCAGTTATTTTGAGAAGTATTTGCCTAGAATCCCCATCTCAGATACAACCCAAAAAAGTAAAAACAAAAGTTTAAAAAAGAGGTAAATAAATATATGTGATAATTTGTTAATTCTTTTTGACATATATGCAATTAGAAACTGTACAAAGAAAATGTATTTTATGCTCAAAGTGTTCTTGTTCATTGCAAACATACACTCGTTCTGAATTTGATGCCTACATTATATATAACATGTATTCCGGAACTGAGGGCTCTAATTGTTGAAATTTTGAAAGTGAAAGTGAACAAGTCTTTCCCATTTTTACTTGATTTACGACTTCAGTTGCTCAACAATACTCCATCGTAGTAATTTGTGCTTAATACTGCGTCACACATTTTCAGTGGAAGACCGGAATTGCACTGCAATGCGGGCCAGTCTAGTACCTGCACCCTTTTTTTTGAAGCCATCCTGCTGTAACATGAGCAGAATGTGTCTGGGCATTCTCTTGCTGTAATAAGCAGGACTTCCCTGTAAGAGACACTAGCTGTGTTTCCATTAAAGTCATATTGAATTTCAGAAAATGCGAATTAGGAAAGTTTCCATCAACTGGTTACATCGAATAAACAAAGCTGCACTTTGGTCAGAAAATGGCAGTATGATGTGTTGCTCTAGGCTAATCCTTCAGTAAACAGTAGAAGAAGAGACTGAGCAAGGGAGAAAAAGTAATAAAACAAAGAGTTACTAATCGGACAACTTTGGCCACCCATGAGAGAAAATATCTCTTCAGGAATTAGACTCAATTGGGCAACTTATAGCTGTTTTTTCAGCTCATCTTGACCAGCAGAGCAGAAACAGCTGATCAGTCAGGAGATAACGTTCGCCACGTTAGAACTTCAAAAAAAAGCATGACTGGGGCCTTCACAGATGTGACAGTTACCCATGATGCCATGGGCACTAACACCATCACAGATGCTTTTGAACTTTGTGCTAGTGACAATCTGGATGGTTCTTTTCCTCTCAATGATTTGCATAAACCAATCTGAAATGTGGACTTGTTGGACCACAGCAAATTTTTACATTTTGTGTGTAATTGTGTTAAAGTTCGGGAAAGAGCTCAACAACTTATATTACTGCTGTAGACTATAGTTAGGGCTGGGAGACTTGTGTAAGAACTCCTCGCAGTCTGCATCATAAGAATGTTTATTGATACGTCATGTTGTTCCAGTGATGCATGTCCAACTAACATCCTGCCTCTTCATCCTCCACAGAAGCGGAAACGCAGAGAGAAGGATGATGGCGATGCAGTCAGCCTCTGCAGCTTTGACTTCAAGGTAAAACGCCTCACTGGACAGTCAGCTTAACTTATACATAAACATCACTCACATTTATAGAAATTAAGTAGTGTTTTAGAGAAACCTTTGGTAGGGTTTTCAGGGAAACAAGGTTTTTGTTTTTAGCATTTGTCATGGTGTTGTGAAAGTTGTGTATCTATACTGTAGGTGAGATGTATAAAAGGTGAAATCTAAGTTCTTAAAGAAGTTTTGCTTGAAGCATTTTGTACATTTTAAAAAAAACCCTGAATGTCTGTAGAAACCCACTTTGAGAATCATGTAATGTGCTCTACATTTTTAAATCAGATAATCCATTCATAGGTTTGATCATAAACCATTAACCATCAACAAAATGACAAACCAGAAAGCAAGATTACACAAAATGCAAATGGGATTCAAAAGTGAATAAAATAAATTAACAGAAGTTAGAGCCAATCCAGGTCTTATTTATGGCCTACATTTTGATAGGCCCAGATTGATGAGAAAAGAGAAGATGGCATGTTATCAGGCACATCTGGCTTGTTCTAATAGGTTCCTATCTTATATAAATATTAGTTTCTCTCAAGTTTACCAATTATCAATGCTGTTGATCAAGCAAACCTGGTAACTATGTCTGCAACTATGTTCCAAAGCTGTAAAGATGGGATTTCTCATTAGTCAACCAATTATCACTTTGGCTTTATTAAACCACAATGTGAGAGAATGTGTAGAGCAGTGTTCAAGGTGTTGAAAGCCAAAACACCACACAGACTCCTGAGTATGTTAGGGCAAGCCTTTGTACATTCCGATCCAGCCTGCAGCCAATCCACAACAGTTTGTAATATGAACTTGTGCCAGAGGGGTTTGTTCCTCAGTTCACCATATTGGTGCCCATTGGCTAAAACTACAAGGCAGTGGTTTTTGTTTTTCTTTCTGCATGCTTCAGAACACAACATGCACCGAGCTGTGTAAGCCAACAGGTTAAGCATTTTGTGTGCCATACACCAACAAAACTTAACTGGGCAACAGCCGCTTTGTGACAAGATCTTGGGTGAGAAGAGATTGGATCGTTTATGGCAGGATCACAGGGTCATTTTTTCTGTGTTACACAAGGGGCAACCTCCAGGTCTCCAACGTAAATCTGGTGCGGGAGTGCCTGACACTGCGTTCTTTCAAATGGCCATCAGGGAGGGACTCCAGTGGTTGCAAAAGCAAGTTGGATTGTATAGAAGTCTATGAGAAATTACCCTACTTATCACTTGACTTATTGCCGCAGTAAACATTCAATACTGCATGATGTTCGTTTTGTAAATTAGGGTCCTATTTACAGTTAAATAGACGATAAAGCAAGGTATGAGTTAGGGTGGGGCTTATATCATTGACAACCACAGGTTAGAGTTAGACCCTTTCACAGAGTGTTTTTTTTTTTACTCCACAATGGTTAATTGTTACATTTTATCATCTAGAAATGTCTTTCACACCTGAGCTGTTTGCTCCGCTTGAAACAAACTTGTGTGTTTTGTCGGACAGTCCGTTTCGTTTTTGCTGGTGTGAAAGCTCAAACAACTCTGGTGTGGACCAAAGAACTTAACTCTTTCTCTCCCATATTGTTTCCAGTAGACAAAGGACATAGTCAACAGTGTAACATTTGTTTACCGTTTAATGTGCTTGTGAAAGCACTCAGTGTGAAAGCAACTAAACCAGTGGAAAAAAACAATAATAATGCTGCAACTTCACCACTGAATCGCACCAAGTCCACCAGACTTTATATGTGAAAGCGACCTAAAGGACTTCTCAGCTGTCCATTTTGAATAATGGATGCACCATGCAAACCTAATTATCTTGCGTTAGCTTTAGCTGGTAACTTCCTCCTCCCCAGTTGCAGCCTGCTGTACAATATGGTCACTTCTGGTTTTTCGAATTACCAAGATGGCAACAACCCAATTGGTGACACTTTTGTTATGCAGTGCATTGTTACAGGTAATACCCAATGTTGCAATTTTCTGTCTGAAAGAGGAGGGAGAAGAGATAAGGTGAGAACGCAAGTTGCTCAAAAATGTTCCCGCAGGGTTTGAGGCATAAGTGGTGAAATATAAATTCCATTGTAGCTTTGTCTCATGTTACTCTTGTTTGTTGTGTTGTCAAGGAACATCTGATGGTAACAGAACCATCATATTGATGCAAACTGGTGGCCATATCTGATCTTTTGTTTCCTCTGTTTATTCAGAGCATATCGGCAAAATGACTAAGCTTATCAAGGAGAGACATTGAGATAACGCCTGCGTTTGTTTGGTGAAGAGACTGCTGTGAAATCCCTCAATTGAAGAACCTGTTTCGGCATAACTGGCAGGCGGGACTGATGGAAAATACACCTCACTTGGTGTGTGGGTGTGAAATGAGCATACTGTATGTGCACAAAGATCAGTCAGTGCTATTCAACTTTATTTCCAATCTTCTTGCTCTCTTGATTCTTTGAAATATTTGGCTTTGAAACTTGTCTTGTGCTGCGGGCAGCAACAATGAACTGTTTAGAATCAACCCGTCGCCTATCCTCATTTATTCTGTCTCCATGCAGGCTGTTTATGTCCTGCGCCCACATGAGAGGGATTAGCAGAAACGTACAGCAAGGACTTCTGTAACCAGTTGGATCAGTTGCTCTGATTTAACTAAACAAAGCTCTCACAGTGTTGTCCCGGGGGCCACTCCTTGATTTATATCAGAGCAGCGCTCAGTGTTCTGCTCTGACTTTATTTTGTTTTCTAATTGAGCCGCTTGCAGAACAGTCTAATCCCCTAATACACACTCGGTTCCACATACAGTCACACTTATAGTAGAAATCCCTTGTTAACCATATGGCTGCTGGTATGCTGCTGCTTTTTGGCTCTGACTCCAAATGGAGTTGTTAAATAGAGTTGCAGACGCAGAAAGCTGTCCTTTTGCAGTACCTCAGTTTTGTTGTGCTGTCTTCAAATGCTGTTTTTCTGTAGCACTTTTGTTAATGAAATGACGTCCAATAAAGGCAAAAGCTGATTGAATTTCTGTTGCTCAGCATTAGCTATGATTAGTAGTCGTACACAAAGTTGCGTATGGTTTGGAATATACTTGAGTTTTAGGGTCATCCATGGACAAACATGGTTTATCTAACAGACAGCAGTTGTCACACTGCCACAGCTTTCCCGGTGGATCTGGCTCTTAGACCCAATGACACTCTATTTGGCTTATTTGACTTGATTTATTTGGTTAACAGGAAGTACTGAACCAAACATCCTGTAACAAACAGTTTATGAATATGTTTACCATTGCACCCCTACCTAAGGTAAAGTAACTGATATAAAAATATAGGATAAGCTTTTAAAGTCTAACTTACTTTAAATATGTTTGAGATTTAAAAACCAATCAAAAAACATTTTTATCATTTAAGCTTTCTTTAATATATACAAGTTGTTAGTCATTAGATTGCTGCTGCTGCTTCATTTATAAAGTGTTTGTTAACTTCAGCTTTTCTGCAACATTTTGGTTTATCGCCATCAGCGTCTTGGGTTTCTTTGCAACCTCTGCCTGCGTAGACAGATCAAATAAACAGAGCGGATTTAGTAATGCATTTTTCTGAGTTATTTGGCACACTGTTGTTACACTTAAAAAATCCTGTAGAATCCTGCACACTGATGTGCAACATTGTCCCCAATGGCCTTATACACCAAAAGTTATTTGAGTAATGACTACCACAGAATAAAGGGAGGGGAGACGGGCAAATGTGTGACTACTTCTGGTAAGTATTTCATCATATCAGCCTACTCTACCTTGGAACTGTCCACCCCATCCTGTCCCACTTCAAACTATCTTCCTTTCTGCTGGCGTCCGTATTTTCATTTATTTATTTTGAGTCACCTGCGTAGTAACATGAGTGTAAATTCCCTGTAAATCTCCGAGCTGGAATATGAAGCCGTTTTCGCTTTCATTTTACCGAAAACGCTGCATGTTTTCATGGAAGGCTGGTTATTGTATGCATAAGTTCTCCTGGCAACTACTCACCAAGGCCTTCCTGTACACTATGATCGAGTCAGATATTGTAAATTATATATATACACAGAAGATTGTATATTATATAACATATTTGCACTGTATATTATATATAATAACATGCTCATGTACAAAAATATAACCAGACAATATGATGAAGATAAATATATCCGTAATTAATTGTATGCTGATTAAGACACATTTATAAGTATGAATTGTATTTTTTGATTGATAATAAATGTATGTTTTTGGTAAGGATATGTATATCAGTAATGAATTTATATTTTTGAGATAAAAGATAATAACCATTAATTTTATTGAAATTAAGGAAAAGTACCTCACTCCTTTTCGAACATGTAACCCGCAATTTCTTTTGCTTTTCATTTTCTGTAAAAATGACTTATTATGATAATTTCTCTATTTTCTGCCCCCCCCCCCCCCCCCCCCCCCCCCCGTGCCATAACTTTAGAATCCTACAGGATCTGTGTCAGTACCACCATGAAAATGACTTATTAATGTGAGAAATGGTGTTTTTTATTTATATTTTGCATGTGTCAGCTGAAGCTCTATCAGTATCACAAAGCGTCGGCGGTTTCACTGTGAGCCTTAGTTACCTCTCTGTGTTTGGTAGCAACCAGCGCTGCTCTGGGTGTGTGAACACTGACAAAAAAACAGCTATGTACTGTTGAGTAATCCTAGCATGCTAGTCTGGTTGAAGAAGTCTTTGTTTCTGCAGGCAGTTGTGAGGTTACATCACTGTCTACATCTTCTTTTAATTGTAGCCGCAGAGGAGTGGAGGTATTTATAGTTCCTTGCCCTCTGAACAGAAACTTTCTGGATTAATAGTCATTAAATTCTCTCAATCACGCCCAATGGGGCCTGATTTAAAAACATGCGCACTTCTAAACCCTCTGGGGATGGTGGTTTTGAAGATTACGGGCAAAGAGATTCACTCTTCATAACCCAATTATCAATTCAAGTCAGAGAAACATAACAAATAGATGTTTCCACTATAAAACTGTTTCTTTAAGCTTGCAGATAAAACCTTGTGCAACCACACAGTAAAACTTAGTGTCTTGGGCACTGTGAGATATCATAACAACATAACTGAATTTGCTATCTGATAACATTAAATGATGAAACTGAGAAAATGTATTAACCTTTTAAAGTAAGGGTTTAAAAAGCAAAGCTGGATCTGAGTCCACAGCTGAATAACCCAAAATAACTAACAGAGCTATATTGTAAGGGGTCCTTTGATCTCTGACCTCAAGATGAAATGACCTGAAATGACCTCAATGAAGAAATTGAATGCCATTTTGGGTAGAAACCATGCAGTTTTTCTCATACAGTACACGTGTAATTATTGCTGATTGTATTTGAATATTTCTGCATACTGAGGTCCTTAAACTGGGGCCTTGGTATTCCATAAATCTGGTATGACTGGGAAGCTGAGACTCTTGTGGATTCAATGAGTCCAGTTTTATTTATGTGTGATTATGTTAGTCAGCTTAGTAGCATTTCATTGTAGTGTGTTTCATTGTAGTAAAAACTTGACCTCACTGTATAAAATGAGCTGTTGTGACCATAATCTCAGACACTCTACAATCACAAACAAGAGACCTAGATCATTCAGAGGATGGATGGCTTTTCTTTATATATTGACAATGTGGGGGTTTCTCAACAGATTGATAAAAAAAGTGTTCGCCATCCATTTGTGGAAAAATGCAATTCTTGCAGAAAAAGTTTAAATACCAAGTCACATGGATTTTTCTATGGTGTTCCTTAAGGTCTTGGTGATTTAGTGAAATATTTTGGAGGTATTTTGACAATTTTTATCAATTCTTGAGTGGTCGAAATGGCACAATTTAACACGAAATCTGTGTAACAAATGCTATCAACCCAAAAATTGCTGCAGCAACCCAGTCCTCTAGAAGAGCTGGCACAATGTTAAAGCTAATAATGCAGCCTGTGGAAGGAAAAACTGTGGCTTGCAAAATCATTGTCTGACTAAAGACATTACAAACATTTAAATAACTGACATTTATTTTCACTCAGACATGAATAAAAGTAAAATAAATGAAATATTGTAGCTACATTTTAAAAGTTGCTGACTAAAATGTTAAGTCCACCCCTCCCTCCGTCAGCAGAGGGCAGCAGCACTTCCACCCTACTCTTGTTGTTTTAAATCAGTCAGCAGTGTTTTTTTTGCCCGGAGCGGACTGCTCCGTGCTTTCCCCTCAGCTGTAATTAGGCCCTTTGCGTCCCGTACTGCTGATGTGGAGGTGCAGTTGAGCTCAGCTCCTCAGGCCTCGGGGCTCAGTCCGTCCCTGGCACGGCATAGGTTAGACAGCGGTGAAACTGCATTACTCATCCTACTCCAGCACTATCGGCGAAGACTGGCGTGTATGTGTTTTGGAGTGTAAATCACTGCTGTGCTCCAGCTGCAGCTCAGTGTGACTAGAGGCTACGAGGCCAGGCAGGCCGGGCCATGTCGTGTTTAGTTTTTATAGCGGCTGGGCCAGACGTACAGCTGATTCAGCCGAGGTCTCCCCGTGCAGTGAGTAATAGCAGGACTGCACACAGTGTCTTCTGAAGGCTCACACTGTAGACTACACACAGACAGACAGATTCACTTTTTTTATTAGATCCTCTCTGACTCCTCAGTCTGCATAGTTTTTCGCTCTGCTGTCTTATCTCTCACTCCCCTCAAATCTTAATTTGTTCTGATTCTGAAGTCACTTGATCCTGGTGGTTTATGGGCGTCCTGTTGGTCTGCAGCAGATGAGCCCTCCTGACCGCTCCATCAACAAAAAACAAGGTGTCAACATCTATCCACCTCCATCAGCATCTGTGTTCTGCAACAGCATGAGGCCTGTGTCCTGTTTCACACCTCTATGTTGACCCAGGAGGATAAAGCCATGAGCAGGCATGTCCATTTGCCCAAAGCACACACACATTGTGACACCATTCCCTGTAGTCTCTCCATTAGACCTAACACCTCCACTTTTTGCTGTGCATTTGTGTACCAGCTGTATGGGTGTGTAGATTCTGTGGCTTCAGGTGTGGTTGTCCTTCAGCCTGTCGGTGTGGATCTTGTGCATAAAAAAGAGCCACATGTTTGATTTCGCCTTCTTTGTCTTTACTGAAACTGGCCAAGATGCTGCCCTTTCCCCCACTATTAAGACCAATCAACATATGGCTAGTAGTGGCACCCCTCCCCAGTTGCATTCAATATACAGGTTTTAGTTCAAACATCTGGCTGAATGTGTCACAGTGCCCCCCGCTATTGATATTCTAATTGATCACCTCCCCCAGTTCAGCTGATGAGGCTGATAACGGCTCTGTTTTAAGGCAGAGAGCAATTCCCCTCAGAGCAGAAACTGCTTAGATTAATGGCTAACAAGAAATGCCCATGTCATAATGACTTTGTAGTTTGTTAATGAGTATATTTAACAGAAGTTGGTATTAAAAAAAAAAACTTGTACCTGATACCAGACCTGGTATAAATTGATATTTAAATAATCCCTCTTTTGTGTTTTGATGTGTCCCATCTTGACTGTCATTAATGATCACTGTGATTTAGTCAAATAAGGATGGAACTGAAGTTGAATCAGTTGGAATTATGGGTTTTTAAGTTTAAGAGTTTCAGTTTGTTTTATTAACTATACGCAACTAAACGAGCGTGTAGACAAACAGACACACAAACTGAAGAATCCTGCACACTGATGTGCAACATTGCCCACAATGGCCTTATACACCAGAGCTATTTGAGTAATGACTACCACAGAATATAGGGAGGGGTGATGGGCAAATGTGTGATTACTTCTAGTAAGTATATCATCATATCAGCCTACTCAACCTTGGAACTGTCCACCCCATCCTGTCCCATCTTCCCATCTGCTGGCGTCCGGCTGCCTTCGTGTGTGTGTGTGGCTTTTGACCTAAGAGTTTCACTGTAAATGACGTACATGTTATTTTGAGTTTTCGCTTTCATTTTACCGAAAACGCTGCATGTTTTCATGGAAGGCTGGTTATTGTATGCATAAATTCTCCTGGCAACTACTCACCAAGGCCTTCCTGTGCACTATGAGCAAAGTCAGATATTGTAAATTATATATACAGAAGATTGTGTATTATATAATATATTTGCATCGTATATTATATATAATAACATACTCATGTACGAAAACATAACTAGACAATATGATGACGATAAATATATCCGTAATTAATTGTATGCTGATTAAGAGACATTTATAAGTATGAATTGTATTTTTTGATTGATAATGAATGGATGCTTTTGGTAAGGATATGTATATCAGTAATGAATTTATATTTTTAAGATAAAAGATAATAACTATTATCTTTATTGAAATTACAAACCGAACCACAGGGCTGGACAATGTCAAGGAAATCAAATATCCCAATACTTTTGACCAAATATTGTTATCGATATTCTGACTATATATTTAAGAGTTGATTATTGGTGCTTTTACAAAATGAGATTTTTGGATAAGTAATTATCAGTAAAGTGGACATAATGACAAATAATTGAACAGCTAAAACAGTGTGGTCAGTTCAGAAAAATTACATCACTTTACTTTATTGGAGCCTTTAAATGGAAAGACAACATTAATGTCATATCCATATTTAAAATCTAAGACTGGCATCATTTTGTATAGTCTGAACTGAAGTATTAGTTTGAACATAAAATGTATCTTCAAAAATCGATTTAAAAAAGAATTAGCAAATTTTTGCAAACACACATGCAGTATACAGCAATAGGCATTACCTTCTAGTTAATCCATGTAGACTTTTTATTTATTAATTGAAGTGGCAAAAAACATATTACATTATGATTAAAAAAATGTGTCCATATTGCTCAGCCCTAGTCGCTGTGAGGAGTCATTAGCATTAATGTGTCTACTGATCATTCCTCAGGCTTTAACTTTAACCCAGTTCCCTGAGAAAAACTCACATGATGTCAGATAAAGTTTAACATGCATTCACCCTCATCAGAGTTGTGTTTAGCAGTAAGCTTTGCCCATGATCTAAGAAATTCTCACTACTGTTTTCACTCTGAGTGGATGGATCAACAGAGCCTGCGGGCAGCTTCTCCCCACTTCCAAGTAAACCCGATCCCACATCATCTGCAGCCACGAGGGCTGAGCAGCAGGCTTGCTCCTCCCCGTCTGTCCTCCCGGTATAAAGCCCTCCCTCCCTCAGCCTACCTCAGAACAAAGTTTGGAAAGTGTGTGTTAGAGGAGCTTCAGAGAGCTCTGGCTCCTGAAGGAAGAAGAATACACACAGTATTTATTTATTTATCTTAATTTACTCACACAACCTTTGATTTTGATTTTTTTTCTCTGATGTGGATTACTTGAAGCTGACTCACCAGGATTAAAAAGAAAAGGATATTTTATTGAAAGCTATGGTGGCTTACGATGAACTGGGTAGCTTGGTGCCTACGAAACGGACTCTGCAAGTGATAGACTGCCAGAACCAAGCCAACAAAGAGTCAGAGGTGAGATGCAAAAAAATGACTTTGTTTTGCTGTGTCCTTTAGCCAATGTTTGTCCGGAACTCATTTAAATGAGGTCATATCTGTGTGTCAGATTGTGAGTGAATCAGAGCCTAACCCTGTTTTTATCTCGCTTAGCCACACAGTATTTGTGTGGGATCGTGTGTGTGCTTTGAAAGATGAGACTTTGAACTTTGTGCCTTGGCTCGTGTTTGAGATACTGGCTAACCTGAAAAAGTTAATCATTGGATTACACTGCACCTACAAAGCTGTAAACATTGAACCAACCCCCCTCAGAGTTGCGTATTCCCAGTCTGTTCTTAAATGTGCATCCCAGCAGACTGCTCAGCATGTGTGGGATATGGAGAGAGCAGGGGGTAAACTCCCAGTCAACAATGTCTCAAATGACTTTGCTCTGACCTCCTGATATTTGAAGTGGAACCAGTTTATCTTTGAATGCAAATTCAGCCCAGCAGCCTGAGAGCCTTCCTTCAGCTGCAGGCACAGGTGGAGAAACCCAGGTATGCCCTCAGTGCTCATAAAAAAAGCCACAACTTCAGCCTTTTCCTTCCCCCACTGTTCTTTCGGAAGAGATTTCAGGAAGATGCGGTTTCATTGACGGTAAATGGCTCGATAAAGCAGAAGTCTAAGGACGATTCATGAAGTGAGTCCTGTTCTCACTGCACTGCACAAGCCTTACACGTTGCACTGACTTATTGATGACCTCGACTCTTTCATTTGCGGTCTGACTGTTCTCCTCTCTGCTCCTGTCAGCTCAAGCTGTGCTGTAATCCCACGGACACATCTGGAACTTTAGCTCGCAGCACACACAAGGTTACATCAAAGGGAGAGCACAGGAAGCACTTGTGGGATCGTGTAATGCTAGGTTGCACATACAACCCCCATTCCAAAAAAGTTGTCTGAAACAGAAATAAAACAGAATGTGATAATTTGCCAATCCTTTTTATTCAGTGTTCAAACGGATAAACTCTACTCAACTAAAGTGGTTGTATTTACATTTTGCACAGCATCCCAACTTTTATGGAATCAGGGTTGTACGTATGTCTGTAGGATCGTTGCTCCACTGATAATAGTAATCCAATGCAGCAGCACAAACCCCGGATCCGTCTGGTTTCCTGAAGTGAGCCAGACTCGCCATAACTCCACAGAGTTCCCGGGTCAAAGCGCCAGGAATAGCAACTTTCCCCCCTGTATGTTTCGCTTTACAGCTGATAAACAAAGACTGGGACCAGTGGTCTTTTGTTATTCTGGGGTCGGTTTCCAAAGGACAGGAAGGGCAGAATGGCCAGCATGCGTTTCCAATGTTGACTTTTGAAACCCCCACCCACCTGAAATGTTTGTTTTTCTTATGTTATTTTTTGTTTCTATTGATATTAAAAGGTCACCAAATAGATTCAAGAAGGTCTAGTCCCCACAGACCAGTCAGAGAAGTCCTGTGTCTGCATGGAGCCCACAGTCAGAGCAGCTGGCCTGTGGCTTTACTGGTCCCTGCCACTAGAGGGCTTGCTAAGTTCTAAGGCTGTCTCTGGTCCAATGTGGAGACCCAGAGCAGACTGTGACTAGACCGCAGCTCACAGGCCGCACCAGCCCGAGTGGATCTGTTCCACAGCTGTGTCCGCAGAGCCCGGAGCCTCAATGGCTGCTCTGTTTCCCAGATTTCGCTGAGCCAAGGCAAAACCCCCTTTGGCCTGAGTCAGGAGAAAACACATACAGCTTTTAGCAGTGCAGTGCTCAATTTCAGAGAGCAAGCCCTCATTAGTGTGAAGTTCTTCAAATGCAAAATGTTTTGCGGGGAGTGCAAACTTTGGA
This sequence comes from Centropristis striata, assembly GCF_030273125.1. Taxonomy (NCBI): domain Eukaryota; kingdom Metazoa; phylum Chordata; class Actinopteri; order Perciformes; family Serranidae; genus Centropristis; species Centropristis striata. Next base: position 20,304,396 of record NC_081538.1, on the reverse strand, counting down.
AATGCTAATTATGGCTGTCTCATGGCTCTGTGGGCTGAAATCATTACCTCAGATCTTCAGCTCTTTGATTCCTGCAGCCTGTTGTTGTTGGCACGAGGCCAAGCAGCTCTCTCCTTACTCCCAGCCTCAGGGCTGGGTGAGGGGAGGAGAGAGATTGGGGGGGTCACCTGGCCCAGGTGTAGTGCTGCTCTCACGCGAGGCCTGTTGGAGAGCCTGTCTCGACTTGCAGCCAAAAACATGGCCGTGCACCCCCTGCGTCGCCGCACTGTGTAAACACTTGAGAGGGGACAGATTCACTGTCTGTTTATGGCTGCTGCTCCTTTCACCACCAGCAGCAGTGGTCTGTTTTACTGAACAGTCCTGCCACACTGTCCCTACTGCTCTGTGTCCCTGGGAAAGGCCATTAAGGGGCTGCAGCAATCAGGAAGCATTTATCTCACACTGTTTGAGTGATGGAGCAAATCCACTCTCAAGAGGAGTTGTAGCTGTTGTCAGGCCAGATAGTAGCAGAGTGTGCACGGGGAGGGGTGTTGAACAGCTGAGAGCAGGGTCTCGTGCATTCCTGGCATTCCGCCAGACCCCCTTCCCCTCCAGATCAGCAGTCAGAAAGGGTCTTTGTGCTCAGTGGGCTGGTCTGGCTCAAGACTCTTCACATGATGGAGCCAACAGCTGCTGGAGCTGCTTCCTCCTCCTCAGTATATGTCCGCCGGTCCGCCAGTCTGTCTGTCTGTGGCTCGACCTCGGCTCCAGCTACTCCTATTTCCTCACCCCAAAGCGGGGAGTGGAGTCAATAATGGGGATTTATGACTTGACTTGATGTATTTTATCACAAGGAAGTCACAAGGGAGCGTCTGGACTTAACTGCTGAGGTCTGTGAGAAACTCACAGTTGGCATTACTGACCAGTTTGTTCTGTGTTGCTGCACACAAAACAAAGAAAAGTTTTTTTCTTTTTACATAAAATCACATGACTAATCTCTCCTTCCTTTTGCCTCTTCAGGAACCCAGCACAAAGCGTGTCCGTCCTCTCGGCAGGGTGACGTCGCTAGCCAACCTCATTTCTCCGGTGAAGAATGGGGCCGTCCGGCGCTTCGGCCAAACCATCCAGGTAAGCTGCCATGACAGTCCCACAAAAAAGGAGTTCCTCAGGGAAAGGGGGACCTCTTTGCTGTTCTGCATGTTGCACCAAACAACCTGGTTTCCAATCGCAACACGTCTCATTTCCGGGGCTTCCTCTTTCCCAATCTGCAGGCCTCTTTCCGAGGCGATGGCAAGTCGCCGGGCGTGCCCCAGAAGCCTTGCAGCAAGGCAGCGGCCCCCACGCCGCCCAAAAGGAGGAACAGCATGCTGTGGTCGGAGATGCTAGACGTCCACCAGAAGGGAACTTTCTCCACCAAAGAGATCAAGCGGCAGGAGGTGAGAATGATCACTGAGACATGAACATACAGTAGAAATGGTTTGGACAACAAGCGGCAAAGTTGTAGGAAATGAGTGAACAAAGTCAGAAATCCAGACGTTGGGGAATTCTACCTGTCTGCCAGACTAGTTTCACATACCCCTGTAATATTTGTGTCAAATGGTCTAAATAGGGCTAAAAGCCATCCTGGGCTCATTTCCCAGTCTGTGTAAGCTCACATACACCTGACAAGCCAACAAACTAGTGCTCTCCTGCCCTACATCACCCACTTCTCCCGTATATGTCAGACATCTTAGCCAACTGTCAGAAGCCATAAACGTTGTAGAGAGCAGCCAGGGAGAAAGTCAAAGTTGACCTCAGTTGTTTGGCACCAGTGCAGTTTTACATTTAGTCTAATGGCTAAAAGTTGCAATAATGTAATGGCATCCTGATTTATGTGTTTTGCTAAAAAACGATCTTTTTGTGCCTCCTCCTCCCCTTCTCAGGCCATATTTGAGCTGTCTCGTGGAGAGCAGGACCTGATTGAGGACCTCCAGCTTGCACGCAAGGTTTGTACTCTTTTTGTATCTCCAAGGCAGAGGGAGGACATATTAAGCAAACAGATTAAATCAAAGTCTGGCAGGCCTTTCACACAGCCAAGCCAGGAACTATAAAAAGACAGTAGTTATTCCTCTGTCTTTCTCTTGTACCCTTCATAAGCTATTCTTAGCATCCACCCCCTCTTGGCCTGACGATGGTATTTGACTTTTTTGGCACTTTTCCCGTACACAGGCGTACCATGACCCAATGCTGAAGCTCTCCATTATGTCAGAGGAGGAGCTCACTCACATCTTCGGCAACCTGGATGCCTACATCCCTCTGCACGAAGACCTCCTGGCACAGCTCTCCAAAGCTACGGGGCCAGATGGGACCGTGGGCCAGATCGGACAAATTGTCGTAAACTGGGTAAGTGTCCTTCCAATAAGTGACTCTTTGGTTCTGTTAAAGTTCAGCTGGGCTTCCAGTAAAAAAAAAAAGGCAGCATTAGTAAGTGTCTCATCTCCCCTCCAGCTGCCGAGGCTTAACGCCTACAAAGACTACTGCAGCAAGCAGCTGGCAGCCAAGGCGCTGCTGGACCAGAAGAAGCAGGACCGGCGGGTGCAGGACTTCCTGCAGCGCTGCCTTGAGTCGCCCTTCAGCAGGAAGCTGGACCTGTGGAGTTTCCTGGACATCCCGCGCTCCCGCCTGGTCAAGTACCCACTGCTGCTTAAAGAGATACTGAAGCACACTCCACAAGAGCACCCAGATGCAGCCAGCCTAGAGGAAGCGGTAAGTCAAGGACACAGATATGTTTAACACAGGAAGTGGACATTACCTCTAGACCTTACCTGAAGCTAATATTTTGATTCCCTGTGTGTTTTCAGATCACCATCATGCAGGGTGTGCTGTCTGACATCAACATGAAGAAGGGAGAGTCTGAGTGCCAGTACTACATTGACAAGCTGGAGTATCTGGACGACAAGCAGAAGGACCCTCTGATCGAACAGTGCAAGAGTCTGCTGTGTCACGGGGAGCTACGCAACAAGAGTGGCACGGTGAGCAACAACACACTCCTCACATCAACAACACACAGCTCTTTGGCTGCCTCATCAACACAAAGCTCACATCCCATATAAGGCATCAGGCCTCAATGAAACCCAACCAGCCTCTGATTTAACCATACAAGTATAAACTTTGATAACATCTTCCAGAAAACTTTGATTGGTGGTTATGTAAAATATATGGTTTTAATTTAGTTTTTTTGGTTTTCTTCCAGAAGCTGCATGTGTTCCTGTTTACCGAGCTGCTGGTTCTGACCCGCCCCGTCACCAGGAACGAACGGCAGTGTTTCCAGGTTTACCGGCAGCCAATCCCTGTGCACGATCTTGTGCTAGAGGACCTGCAGGACGGAGATGTCAGAATGGGTGGATCCTTCAGAGGCGCTTTCAGCAACGCAGATAAAGGTGAGTCTTGTGAAAAGTCAATAAAATTCTAGCAGTAAATGTAGGAATAGATGTTTTTTGTTAAAATTAGCAGTTTGCTAATTCTACTTTTTATCACTTTCTCCACAGCCAAGAACATTTTCCGCGTGCGCTCACAAGACCCAAGCCAGGCGCAGTCCCACACGCTGCAGGTCAACGACGTCTTCCACAAGCAGCAGTGGCTCAACTGCCTCCGCAGCGCCATTTCCGTCCACCGGCCCCTCAGCGAGCCCTCCACGCCCTCCCCACCTGCGAGCGACGCCCGATCCAAGCGCCGCCCTTCCTCCGTCTCCGCCATTGTCCACATGGAGGAAACCGACGAGAACTGCCCACAGCCAGCCTCTCAGTCCGCCCCCACCTCACCGTGCAGCAGCACAACCCCCAGCCCCACCACATCGTCCCCTTCATCCTGCTCCTCCTCGTCTTCTTTGTCGACGACGTCATCGTCTTCGACGTCGCCGCTCTCCTCGCCCACATCGCACAAAACCAAAAAGGACAAGAAGTCTCTCTGTTCTTTAGGGAAGAGAAAAGAGACTATGGTGTGAGCTGAGGAGAAGGAGAAAATGGACTCCTGGGTGGACATTTATTTTGTACATAAATGTTAAAACTACGTGGAGGAGCGTGGGACTTGTATTTATGTGTGTCTGCGTGTGTGCGTATTATTACAACAGTGTTCTGTGTTACTGTCCTCTTCGGCAGCTATTTACCTTACCCCTCCATCCAAGTGCATCCCACAGAGAAGCAGTATTCTGGAGAGACATGCACAGCTTCCACCAGCTTTAAAAAGGGAAGCATTATGAGATGCAAACACATTTTGCATGTGTGTTGTTTTCTTAGAGATCAAGGTTGTGCATTCAATCCTGTTTACTATTAATTTGATATTTAAGCATTATTTTAGACCTTTAAGGGGGGCTAATGAAAGTTTTACATTTTTATATTCTAAAATTTATTGTAGTATTTTTTTAGGTATCATAAAGCAGCACTGTTTTAGCTTTTAGGTGAAGTTATTTGAAATTGAGCATATTTAGCAGGCAAGAAAGGAGGAGAATCCCCCCCAAAAGATGAACTCCACAATGCTACAAATCTCTCTGTAAAAGTCTGATTTTTAGACTAATCAGAAGACAGTCTTATTTTTATACATTCCTTTAATGACAGATGTTAGATTTTTCTGCATTTACTGCAGTCAGAGGCATTAATTTATATCCAGTGACAGATGAGACAACAGTCTCTCTGTTTGAACAAACATCACTATGAAGTGTAGTGGTAGCAAATCATCTGATGTCAAAATCATGTCAGAGAAGAGATGAGAAGTTTTGTTTTGAAACAAAATTTTGAACTGAGCCATGTTGGTTTTGAAAAAGCTGACTCTTCAGAATGAAACAGATCACTTTTCAGTGTAGCATCTTGCATGGAGCTTTAGTTGTGGACACTGCGTGCACCAGTAGAGGCAGCAGGATGTATGAACCTGAGTGACAGGAGGGATAAACATTTAGAAGACTGGTTGGTGGAAATAAGAGAATGTTGTTGAAAGCTGAAGGGAAAAGAGTAAAGATGGAAAAAGTTATGTTTTGGAACTGAAATAGATTGTTAACGCAAGTTGCTCAACTTCCTGTATAAGTTGATGTGATATCTTGCTAAAGGATAGATGACAGGTGGTTGAAATCAAGCGAGTGTAATAGATGGAAAAGAGTACGTAGGGGAAGAGAGACAAAAAAGAAGGTATTAGTATGTGTTGACAAGATGAAGTAAAGTGAAGAAAAGAAAAGGGCAACTTGCTTGCTACGAATTGTATGTAATTAAAAAACAATAAAGATCTATGTAAGATTTGCAACTGAACTTTTGGTTTCATGTCTTTGTTTTTACAATTCTTACTGGAGAAATGTGATTATTCACATCAACATTGATACCAGTCTGAAGCTGCTAGCTAACAAGCAACTGACTTACAGGTATAATACTAATATACAAGTATTTATAATTAAATCAGTATGCTTCAGCCAGTTTACAGCCTTTTTCCTATGCTAAGACAACTAGCTGTCAGCAATGCTTAACTCCAATTTCCATGCTAAACTAAGCTAATTGGCTCCTACTTTTGATGCTAGACAAAGCTAACTGGCTGCCAGTTTTCATGATAAACTAGCTTTACCAGCTTTCAGGTTCTATGCTAAACTCAGTCATCAATCGGCCAGTTTTTCCTGCTCCATGCTCTTTTTTTTTTTTTTTTATGAAAATGTTTTTATGATTAACTAACTGGCGGCCATTTTTATGCTAAACTAAGCTAACAGGCTATTAGTTTTCATGTTAAATAAAGTTAACCAGCTGCAAGTTTTTGTGCTAAACTAAATTAACCAACTGACATTTTTTAAATGCTAAACTAAGCTAACTGGATATTAGTTTTCATGGTAAAACTAAGTTAACCCACAGCCATTTTTTATGTTTACTGCCTGCTAGCTGTAGCTTTGTAGTGAAAGGACAGAATAGTGGTATATGAAGATTTAGGTGACAAGTGGATATTCTTAAACCTATTCACCAGAAAGCAAAGTGACTTTCCAAAATTCTCAAGCTACTCTTTTAATAGATTAAAATATACACAACCGGCCTTGTTGAGCTAGGTTGTATGACTTACAAAACACTGAATAGAAGGGTGTTGCAAATGAGAGCAGAAAAAGGAGATAATCATTGATTTATGGCCATGCTTAACTCTTAACTAAACAGTCAGTTCCATGTAGGTGCCAAGAAAACATTTCCAGTGTAAGAATTAGTCAGGATTTGTTTTGTCAAACTGCGACATCACTGCTTGGTCCCTGTTTGTGTTGATAGAGGGCCTTTATTGAAAGAAAACCCTCACTTTGTCAGGTCTGTGATTTACATTTGGAAGACCTGACAAATGATCCACAAGAGCCTCTCAAACGTTTTAATAAACAGATTGGGTTTTAAGGATTTAAAACTGGAGGGACTGCTTGGTTCATATACTGAAGTGTAGCTGGGTGATGATGCAATATAAGGAAAGTGATCACTTGAAAGAAAATAAAGAGAGACAGCTTTATTTCAGCCCTCACTGAGCTTTTTAACTGTGAAACATTAAGTCTTTGCTGGAGCGAGTGATCTTCTTCCCTGTTAATTTGTCTGCTTGGCAGAACCCAATAATGGTCTCGTGTTTGCCTCAGAAACTGAGAGCATTCTCCAAACATTCGCTCATGCTCTCCATACAGTTGCCCATTTACTTTAATGGATGTTGAACATGTACCAGCATTATAGTTATTGAAATGGGCTCTGCTCGGTTCTTGGGAAGCAAAGTAGCTTGGCCTGCCGATAGTCTATCAGCAAGTTTAGAGAATAAAACACTCTCCTGTCTTGTTGTTTGTAGAGACGTCATTGCACTGCCGGTCATTTATTGGTATTTATGAGTATCAATTTTAATCCATTTACACTGTGTCCCTTATAAAGAATTGGGATGGGGCAGGCTCTAGATATTCAGGAGGGGATAGCAGGTCAACAGTAGACGCCACATAGAAGTGGTGTACACCATCTGAAAGCTGGGAACCTGAAGATTAGTGGTTGTTTATTTAAGTGTTGGAAGCTGAACCAGTGTTGATGAACAAGCAAATGAGGTGTCTGAGGCTGATTTTAACATGCCGCACTCTGTTGATTGCATCTGCTGTTACATAACCAAGTGGGTCTTACAGTGTGTTCAGACCGGACGCGTAGCGAATATTCGCGTCGCGTTACTCGCGCGAATTGATACGCGCGAGAATTGAATTTAATTCGCGTCACTCGCGCGAGTAACGCGACGCGAATTTTCGCCCAAGAGACTATTTAGCGCCAAATAATTGCCTCCATTTCATTCTGTCATCAACCATGGCTGACATTACAAGCATAGCGTCCCTGTACCTGCTCTGCCGTCGTGTCTGGGTGAGTGACATCATCCGGAGGTGCACTCAGCACGGAGAGAGGACCGCAGAGTACTTCCACCTTTTTCCCTCCTGCCGACCCACTCCTCCTTCCTGCCTCTTTTCTCCTCTCTCTCATGTATGTATCTCGGACACTGTCGTCCAGAATCTAAACGCTGATAGGCTGTCCCGACACAGCGTCACGCGAATATTTCGCCAAAGTTGAATTTATTGAACTCACGCGAATTCGCGTTGTTTCATTCGCGCCGCGAAATTCGCGTCAATCGCGGCATTCGTGTCGCGCGAAACCCGCGATTCGCGCCGCCGGCAAAAATTCGCGTCTATTCGCGTGTTTGCATTGACTTTGTATGTAATCTTGTCGCGCGAAATATTCGCTACGCGTCCGGTCTGAACGCACCGTTAGAAATCTTGTACTTTATGTAACAAACACCTGCAGTATTTAATCAACACCATAACTTTCTTTTAGGCTTAAACAGCAAAATAACCCAGCTGAGAATGAGTCCAGACACAGCAGGAGGCTCTCTCCAGTCTACCAGAAACTTCCCTCTCAGCAGCTCATCTGTGCTAGTGAAAGAGCTGTGGGACGGATTATTGACGGACACAGACAGCTGAGCCTCTTGTCAGTGATCCGTCACCGCCACATCCTTTAACACTTATCTCCCTCCACCGAAAAACTCCACAAACACACCCTGACAGCTAAAAACTGCCTGCAGCTTCAGTATCTGAGCTGCCCCTCAGCCCACGGAAGAGAATCACCGCAAAGGATCAGATAAACTAGAGGAAGCACACACTTCCCTGACTGCTCTGACTCAGTGTCCCAGTTTCAGATTTTACATTTCTACAATGTGGAAGTGGCACCTATTTCTGGGAATTAGCCAACATGGCAATGACCTGAGCTGGCAGACTTCTGAAGAAGCTGGGGAGCTGAACACTTCATTTCCAGGAATTTAAACCCATCGATGTTAGTTTCATTTCAGACTTTGGGTTGGTGGTTAGAGGAACTGTGTTCATTTGTTGGGATGTGTCCTAATGACACATCAATACATTTCATCATCACAAAAGTGTGATGAAATGCTTGACAAGTATATCCTTTGATGCCTATGGGTTTAGAAAGGAATTTGTTTTTTAAAAACAATATTTGAGCTTAGTCCTTTATCTGTGATGATCTTTTTTCTTTTTATTATTACCTACCACAGTTTGCACCAGCTTAGCTAATTCTATGTATTTTCTACCATTGTAGGACTTTTACTGAAAATGAAATGAGTCAATATGTTTTATCTACATTGGGTGAAATGGCTATGTGTAATGTGAAAGTGATAATTTATGGTGACAAAGCCACAGAAAATTAGCAAGTCTAAAGTTAAGTTTTAATAGTATTCAGCTTATTGTTTTTGTTCACCCCACATACTATATAAAGATGGACGGCCTGACAGCTCCCCAAAAAAGAGAGGCCAAAACATCTTGATCGCACCTGGTGTCTGAGACTTGAAACTTGTGAATAAGACCATAAACTCAGAAAATGAGGATGTTAAATGGATAAAATAAATCATTTGAGATGTAGGGTCATTTTCTCATAGACTTCTATTCAACCAGACTTCATCCCCTGCTGGCCATTCGAAAGAATGAAAGTTTGAGGCACTAATACAACTTCTGTTTTTTTAGATGCTAGAACCAAACCACTGGACAGTGGTGTGTTGGTGAGGTTTAGGAATAAGATTGGTTAAGATTAGGGCAAGTTTCCCTCTGTTTCCTGACATTATGCTAAGCTAAGCTAATTGACTGCTGGTTGCTTCATATTTACCATAGAGGTGAGAGTGGAATCAATCTTTTCATCTACATCTCAGCAAGAAAACAAATAATCTTCTTCCCAAAATGCCGACTAAAATAATGTAAAATAATATAATTATTTATCTGGCTTTTTCCAGTACCAAGGATCAAGCAGGAACATGAGTTTGCTGCATTGCTGTTGAGAGAGGACTGTTGGGGCTAATTTAGCTGGGACAAGGCCAGTGTAAACTGCCAGAACATTTCTGGCCTAACCAGTGAAGGAAATTACAGACAAGGAGGACGACATGCAAGAACCAATTCTACAAAAATGGTCAGTAAAACAGATGGAGAAAACACTGCAGCATATTTTCATGGAACACAACAACTCACTGTGGCTTGTTGAAGGGCTCATGTCGATGATAGTGGACCATGTGGGTGATGAATTCATTTACTCATGGCTCATGCATGGTAAAAAGGCCACGCAGCCCCACACAGTGGATGTAATATAACGGAGGGATTGTCTATGAGATTAACATGCAAACACGTGAAGGCTTACCAGCTGTGTAGCTTCTCTGTGTTTTCTAAAGCTTCTGTATCACTTAAATGCAACAACATCTCTTTTTATCACCGGTGGTGGTGCTGGAAACTCCCTCGATATGAAACTTTAAGATCAGTTTACCAAATCCACACCCACAGCCAATAACACAAAAAGCTCAACACAAAATCTGACCAGCAAAGTAACGCTTGGGGGCAACATCAGAACACTGGAGGTCAAACGGGTTCACAGCACCCCTCCATCAAAACCTGCACTCCATGTTTATGTCAAAATACACTTCTGTTCTGCCCGTCCTGACAGACCAGGAACTTGTTCAGTCATCACTCACAAACTGCTGAAAGGAGCTGTCAGCCCGATGTGCTTTTCTCTCAGACAAATATCACTTTGTCTCATGGATTTCCTTTCGCCTTAGGAGATGACATGTAAGGGGGGAAAGAAAAAACCTTGAACAACAATTAATGGCTCACTAAAATATTCATCTATTTTAAAAGGATGATGGAAATGACTCCCCTCAGGGATGTTTTACACAAAACAAAAGCAGGCATGAAAGTGCTGTTTTGTTCTGTCTGTTACAACAGGAGCTAGTTTCAAACATAACCCAAAATCTTTATCTTAAAAACTGCAGTCTTGTGATGTACAGTAAACTGTTGGCTAGGGTTATGCTATCAGGCTAACACTAAAGGGTAACTGAGGTGAAACTTCAGATGCAATGGACAGGAATAGAAAGCTAAACGTGGGACAATGATACTATTGAAAGATGAAATAACACATTCCCAGATCCCCCTCTGTTGGGCCGTTGTCAAAAACAGAAAACAGAACGCAATAATTGCTCATCCTTTTTTACATATGTCCAATTAAAACTTTTTTTCAAATTTTTTGTTTACTTTTTAGGTAGTGTCATAACTTTTTTGGAATGAGGGTTGTACAAGTGAAAAATGTATATTTAGCCAATGCAGAAGTGTCTTTGACCTGTTTTCTTTCTAAGGACCAGCAGGGAGCAATGCCACTGCTAGCACATAAAGTCTGATTGTATAGAATTCTATAAGAAAATTACCCCACTTTCCACTTGTGTTATTATCTCAGTAAACATTTTCCTGTTGAGTTTTTGACAGATTATTCTTTTTAGTTATGTATTTTCACAGTCTTATATTTCAAAAGTTTCAGGACAAACTGTCTTAACTCGCAAAATGATCTAAAATCTACTCAAATACTCAAATGAGTATTCAAATGGCATCAAAAATGATTTCTCTTTCACCATTAACTTCCATACATATTTCTTTTACATTAAGTCATAATGGTGGTCCACTAAGAGAGGCGCTACTTTACCTGCTATACTAACTGTACCTGCCCCCACCGGACTGCTAACCTGTGAAACCTTTGAGCTTCACCCTCTCATCCAACTATGGCAACTTCTGGCTCCAAAAACAAGATGCCGTTGGCCAAAAAGCCAAATTTGCTAGTTCAGACGGTAGTTCACAAACTAAAAGGTGATGTCACAGTGCATGCTCAACCACTTAAATACAGTCTATTATTCATATGCAATAAAACGCACATTTGCTTTAGCCAATAAGCTGTAAGAGCCTTACTTCTGGTCTTATATAACCAGTAGGCCTATCTTCTTGTGGCTAATATTAGCAAACATTTTCTTAGTATTTCTTTGACTTTACAGCATCACAATGACTCCTCTCTACTTTTAGCTATGTGGTTAATGTGATATTTTCTCCTGAGACCAATGAGTGGAAACAGCTTTGCAAGAAAAGGGCTCTGTCTGCCATAATGACCTTAGTTCATAAACAGTAAGCTAACATAGCCTGAAGGCTTGAAGCTAACAAGCTAGCCTTTGTGCGCAACAGATTGAGTGTTCCAGTTGAAAGAAAATGTGAAACAAATGTTTAAAGTGTGTGTGATGTTCAGTAAAATGGTGTATATCCTCAAAGATATTACTTTCTGTGTTTGAGGTGGATTCAGGCTTTCTTTCATTTCCTCTTGAAGAGGCCCGGGGCTTTGGTGATATGAGACTGAGACCGCTCACTCTGAGCTAACTGGAGTTTTGCTTGGATGACAGTAATGCCAAACTCCTTGTGTTTTTCATGTTGTGAGTGTGTGGGACTGAGTAATCAGTCTTTATACGCTAACATTGGCTGAGGTTCATATGACTTGCCAAGAGAGGTATAATAACTTACAAACAAGATGGTTATCTAGCACCTTAAGATGCATTTTTCAATTATATGTTGAGTGAGAGCACATGCAGGTTATATTTACGTGGAATGCCTCCACTTTAATTTAGCTTTTCTCCCAGTCACGAGAGCTATCAAACAAGAATCTGCTCCACATATCATACATTCACTAACAGATTAGGCAAAGTCTAAAATAGCGGCCTGGCATCCTCCTTGCTTGCCTCACCACACTGACTCACTCTGTCAGGTATGAATGCTCCTCGAGTGAGCGCTTTGTTTTAAAACCTGTCACCGGATTGTTTACTGTTCTCGTCCCCGTCCAAGCCTCCAAAAGTTCGAGAAGAGAATCGCTGAGAAAACCAGTTCTCTGCTGCATGAAACCAGAGAATCTCAGATTATCTCAGATTGTACTGAGAGCTAGTTGCTCTGTGACCCTCTCTCTCTCATTGCACCACAACCCATAAATGGTGCTGCAATTTTCCATGTCTGCATCAGGGGCCACAGCTCATTTTCCATGTGAGACACTCCGATAACTTCCTGGCTCAGGACCCGGTACAGTATGATTTCCATAAATATTCTTTCATGGCTCCTGTGGGAATTTAAGCAGCAGGATTCCCAGGTAATAGTGGTGGGCATGAAACTCATTTGTATAATGGCTTCAAGCGAATGAGCCAATCAGTGAAAATTAAATTATGTAAGTATAACCAGGAAAATGTACTAAAACAATTGAAAGTCACAAAACCCAATGCAGAAATGATCCCCGTTATATCATTAGGTCAATATAACATGTGCATTAATATAAAAGCAGAATTACACTGTTGTTGGTTGAGGTGGAGCTCAATTTAACCCATTAAGGCCTAAAGCGCCTGGAAAAAAATGCCTGGAAAACCTATGGGCGATTTTCAAATGACCCCCTAAAACCTGAAGTTTTTCTGGAAATTCAACACCTACTAAATAATAGATTTTTCAGCCTCTGTAGCAGATAAAAATGAAATTCAAAAAGTATTTGAGAGCTTATACCCGTGGCTTTCATACGAAGTTGAGTTTATTTGTCCAAACCTTCAATACATTTTTTTTTTTTTAAATCAACAAACTCAGCAAATGTAACATTTGACTGAATAAAAAATCCTATGCATAATACTAATACATGCCCATTAGCAAGATGCAAACATGATATGACCACTGGAAGAACAAGACATAGTTCTCATTAGCCTACTCTAATAAAAAAAAAATCATAATAATAATAATAATAATAAATAATAATAATAATACATTTTATATATTGCACTTTTCAGGGTACTCAACGACGCATAAAGTAATATAAGACATAAACAGTCATGATTTCTTATATCATCATCACAATCAATTAGCCTATAATTATTATTATTAATATTAATATATTATTAATATTATTATTATTATCTCCAGATGGCCACAAATCTGTCTGTTCTTTGGTGAAAATATGTCGTCTAAAAACATATTCCTCATCCATAAATCCCGGTCGATTGGTTCCGAGGGTTCAAAGTCCGGATCAGCAATTAAATGATCGGCGCTGTTTCCGTCACTTCCTGCTGAGCTCCTCCGCTATAGTCGTCTTCCGTCATGATTTCAAAGTTCTGGAAAAGTCCAATGTTGTATTGCGACACTCCCGCATGTATTCTGATCATGTTCTGATGCATTTCATTGGCCAAGAGACCGAAAATAGGTGGAAAAAAATACAAATACTACAAAATGACATATCCGCTGTCCCGGCCTTAATGGTAGAGTGACGCAACAGCGATCCCGGTCTTAATGGTAGAAATGCGATAATGCCTTCCCGGCGTCAATGGGTTAAAGCATTTTGTATTGACTGCTTCTAATGATTATTGTCATTATGGATTTATCTGCTGATTACATTCCCTATTAATTGATTGCTCGATTGGTTTGTAAAAATTCTGATGATAATGACGAATACCATGTCACCATTACCCAACTGAGCAACATTTCAAACCTCAACTAAAAATTTAAAGCAGCGAATCCAAATCTCACAATTGAGAATCTGTATTAACATGTGAAATGTTAATAAACACGATTATGAAAATAGTTTTTATGTTTAATGTGCAAAAATCCTTTGTAAACTGGTAACTAAAGTTATTGGTTACTTTAACATAACTGAAGCAGAGTTTGCTATTGAAGTGAAGTGGAGCAGAAGTACTATATGGCATGAGAATACTCTAGTACAAGTACATGAGTAAATGTAGCCTTAGTTACATTGAATCTACATAAACCGTTGCCATGTTTAGAGCCCATCTGAATGTTTGTATTTCTTTTTCTGTTGAACTTCGTTGTAGTAATGCTGTACTAATGTTCCTAGACCTCAGCAGTTCATTTACTGAGTACAATGGTATCAAAACCAACAGAAATTGTAATAAACTGGAATTATCCTTGGTCAGCATTCAGCAGCCTGGCCTTCTTTGAAATATGCTCCCGTGCAACTGAACAGCAAAAAAACATACTTTCTCCCATATTATTGTTGTTGTTGAGGTATCCCAAAAAATGTTTCTAATCAAATTCCACAGATGTCCATGTGCTGAGGCAATCGGGGATGGATGGGTCAAACAAACACAGGAGACGGCTGTCCGTGCCCCGTATAAAACCAAATGCCAACATTGAGTTGTTTAACTGACAATCATCCTGTTTTTAACCGAAACCATGATTGTGTTTATCCGAGAGGTCAAAAAAGGTAAAACAAATGCTCTCACTACAGTGAAATGCTTATATGAATACTAACATCTTCACACATGAATACAATTTGGCTCATTGAATCTACAAGAGTCTCAGCTTTCCAGTCATACTCAATTTATGCAATGCCAAGACAAAATCTCATAATATGGTTGGTACAAATGGATTCCTTAGGTGCATAGGTAGAGATTCATTACATCAGTATCTTCACTTTAGCCTTCAGATACCCCTTTTCGACCGACGCAGTTCCAGGGCTGGTGCCTCATCTTTAACCAGTTCCTCGCTTTTTCTACTGCCAAAGAACTGCTCCTCGGCCAGGTAAACTGGTTCCAGAGTGCCACCAACTCTTCGCTGGTCTTGAACCACAAACCGCTTACATCAGGGGTTGGGGGCGGGATTATCGTGACCAACAAGACCAACTAAAACATGTATCATTGATCTTTTGTTTGTTTAACTGCAATGTGATTTGGTAGCATTAGCGGGCTAGCGTTAGCTTAAAACAAAGTCTTACGTTCAGTGTTAATAAGAACGTAATTTTGATGCCAATGTAGGATCGCAAAGCCATGAGCAACATTTGTAGAGAGGCGATGTAATCTGCCATTGATGTTTCCAGACGTATGCAGTGATGTAATGACTTGGCTCTTGAGTCTGTGGAAAAGCAAACAGGTTATGAGATTAGTGATGTGTCAGTCGCGAATGAGCCGGTTCAAAGAGCCGGCTCTTTTAAGTGAACGATGGGAGCCGGCTAACGTCAGTCAGCGAGCTGTTCTTTTTTTTTCATATACTTTCCTCGTTAGGAAAAATACGTGCATGCTGTGCGAACCAATCATGTGAGGATTGACAAGGATCAAACCACCAAGCAGGTAGGGGCGGGGGTGGCAGTGCTGAGGCGACAATATAATATAATATAATAGGTCTTCCTCAATGCCAATCTGCCCTGAAAAAAACTAATAAAAAGTTACAGTTAGATAGATGATGGTGGTTAGTTCATAGAGACACCGAAAACTGTTGGATGCTGCTGTTTTGCACATTGTATTATATTTCTTTTCATGATGTTGTTTATTCATTATTTTTTTACTCTTTACCTAAAATATATATTTTTTGTCCAGATGTCTGTAGTTGGCATTAACAAAGCACATTTACTTGATTGCTGTATTTGATTTCTATTTTTTCAGTACTTCACTTGTTTTGTTAGGTGTGTGTAGTTAAAATATAAAAAATGTCAATAGCTGTCCTTTTTTAATTTCTATGCTATGGTTTTTATAGGCATTTTCTATCTGCTTTGTGTAGCAGAGTGGTTCTTCAAGCAAGTTAGAGAGTAACAAGGGATTTTTCAACTGTAAATGCAATTGGCAACAACAACAATTTATTGAAATTTAAGTGATATATGTGTTCAAATACAAATCACAAGTCAAAAGAGCGCTAAAGTTGGCTGAATTGTAAAAGTGGTCAAATGAAGAGCCATTTGGGAGCCGAAAGAGCCGGCTCTTGTTGGTGAGCTGAGCCAAATGATCCGGATCACTAAAAAGAGCCCAAATTCCCATCACTATATGAGATGGTTCGCAAGTTGAACCAACTGTGAACCAGCACCAGCCCAAAAAAAGAACTCAATTCGGTTAGTTGAAAAGGGGTAACAGAGCCAATTACAGCTTCTGAAAGAAAAAAGTTGGCCCACTGGCAATCAGTCAGCAAACAAAGGGGTCAACCAGCTCTGGTATAAAGTCAAAGGGAATGACACTGATTTAGCGCTTTTAAAAATGACCTATTTTTTGACATTATGTAAATGTATTGAATAATCAGCTGGCCTGAACACACCTGACTAATTACAGGGTACCATTTACAGCATCTTGGCAGGTGCTGCCTCTTGACATATAAAGGTGAGAAAATACCTGTCACCTCAGCATCAAGATATTATGTAAGGCCTCTGAGAACACTATGTGTGTGTGTGTGTGTGTGTGTGTGTGTCCTTATGAGGTTATGAGGACACGGCCTCATAAAAGAGGGATTTGGAAAGTGATTTATCAGTGTTTTGAGTGACAGTTCCATCTGTGTACACAGCATCTCAGTACTAAAACATTGTTTTGGCAAGAGCAGTAATCTGATAAAACCCTTGCTCTCATTTTACCTAAAGTTGACAGTACTATATGACTGTAATAAATTGACCCCGCATTGTAAATCTTTCATGGTTCCATTGTTTGATACCAATCTTTTTCTTCACATCTTTTCCTTTGTGCAGAATCCAAACATAACACACGTTTGTAAGATTTACATTTAGATTTCAAGCTTTAAGCTGACGTAACATATTCTGAATGCAGCTGTATAATAAGTTTAAATTGTTACATCAAAGAGGGCAACGGTCGGACTCATATTTTCTCGAAACAAATGATCCGCAGCAATCCAGTACAGGCTGTAAAGACCTGTAACATAAATAAAAAGGGAAAGGAATCTGGTGTTTAACATGCCTTTTTCTCATTTAACCACAGCAATATGTACCACCTGTCGTACTTTTACGAATATAATTCAACAGACAAAACATAGAGAGGTACAAGTGGAAAACCTGGAGATTAATTTACAGATGCATGCAAGATATCGAGTCTCAAGACCACACAGATCCATGTGTGAGCGCTTCAACCCAGGAAGAAAATCTGTAAATTTGTACCCCCCAGAGGCATTTCCTCCAAGCTGTGTGGTCCCCCCAAAAGACTGAGATCTATAACCTAAACAGGAGCTGATTATCATACTTACAAGCTAAGTTCAACACTGATCCCTCAGGCTGATAGACCCCCTCCAGTGATTGCCAGTTGTCCAAACTGGTGTTAGTTAGTTCAGGGAGAGAAGGACGGAGCATGGACTTTTATGTTGTTCTTGTGACTTTAACTCCTCCAGTTTCTTATCCTTTTTTCCTCATAACTCCAGTGGATTCAAGCAGGGCAAGGTCTACATCAGAAAATGTAATTTCCCTGTTCTAATATGTATTTAAATCCATTTGTTTCTATCATGAGACTGGCACGAAACTGGAAGAAAACAGACACCCAAGGGTAAAGAAGAAGGGTTATTTACAAGAAGATGCCAGTGGAAAGGGGTCGGTTCCTATGTTCCTATGTTCTGATAAAGATGTTCCCCAGCAATTTATGAAAGGTGAAAGAGTACACTGCAAAAAAAGGGTTGTCTAAAAACAAGATAAAAACACTAAATCTGAGGGAAATGATCTTGCTGCATGGACAGATAATTTCACTTGACAATATTTCTTGAATTAAGATTATTAAATCTAGAAATAAGCATGTTGAAGACTTAAAATAAGTTTTAAATAAATAAGAAATTATTTTTTATTAAAAAATAAATCAAGGGCCAGGTTTAATTCTCGTCTCCAAACAGGTTAAGGTTGATAAAGAGGTCAAAATTACAAGATGATATTTATCTTCAATATTTTGGCTCAGTTGGTGGACCAACTGAAGGTCGGTGGCTCAATCCCTGACCATGGCAGCCTACATGTCGAAGTATCCTTGGGCAAGATACATCATGTCCTGCTTCCTGCACGTTCTACACAGGGGGGGCTAAAATGTGGAGAATGTGTCCTCTTGAATGCCCCTGTGGTAGATAAAACATGATGAAGTGCTCTCTTGGTGGACAAAACGTGTCTATGCCCCACTGCATACAGCAGGTGGTTCATACGAGAAAATGGTCTTTAATGGTTCTAGTGGTGACAAAAGATGTGGTGATATTTTGCTAATAATGCTTAATTTTTGACCAAATAACTGCATAAGTCAAAACAAACAAATATATGTCTATTCTAATTTCTCAGGGGGAAAAATTGACTTTGTTTTTGCAGTAAAAATGTTGAGTGTCAGTTCACCAGTGAACACAAAAAGTCATCTGGCAGAGTCGTGTTCTCATTCATTACCAACACTGAGTACTCAGATCCTGTTAGCAAATAAAGGCCCGGAAAAAAACATGGAAAATGTGTCGGAGGCCCCGTCTGTCGTCCTCACCACCGTCCCACTCCTCACCAACAGTATAACAGTATTCTTGTTAGACAAAACAGTGGAGCGCCAGTGAACCAGGGGTGCATTGTTGTGCTGTAATCCCATGTGGCTCTGCTCTCCACCCACAGTTTGTCTGCTCACACTGTGCTCGGCTGCTCTGGGCAGACATGGATTAAGAGCGTGTAAGTATAATGTGAAGGTCAGAGCCCGTTTGTGTAGAACTTTAAACAGGGCACAAAGGTAAAAAGAACAATACAGTGGAAAGAACTTATAGTAATCACATTTGTCCGGGTCAAATCGATCCCTTTAAGTGGATGCTTATTAAAAATGTTTTTGTTTTTTTTCTTTCTCATGCAGATTACCCTCTAATTAATGATTGTAGTATATTTATTATATGAATATAAAGTAATGAAACAGACAGCTTCGGTATTTACTGGCTCGCTGCCAATGCTTCTGTTCCCCAAGGTTTTTGAAGTGTTTACACTGTAATATAAAAATGGGGAGAAAAAAGAAGAAACAAAAGAGAGGAATTTAAAAAATAAATTAACAGAAAGTATGTTTATTGAAGGGCAGTTTTTAAAAGGTTGTACTTATTAAGAAGGAACAAAGCTATTGGCCGAGTTAAGATAAAATGAATAAAAGACAGTAAAACAGCTGGAATAAAGATCAGATGTATTTATATGGGAATCAAACCTCTGGTCTTCACTGTCAGCACCAGCCTCTTTCCTCTACCTCACAGTCTAAGTCAGATGAGGTGACTGAGAGTTACGTAAACTCTCTCATCCATCATTTCCAGACTGCTGCTCAGCTGTCCAGCATCAAAGTGAGTTGGTGTCCTTTCAGTGAAGCTGTGTGCTCTCCTCCCTGATCACCACAGATCCTCCATTAAACCTGGGGACACAATGTCTCTGAGGACCCCACAGCAGGCCCAACTAATCCTCTCTGTGTCTGAAAGGGTCCCTCTTTTCTTTCAACCTGTTTCAGCTTCATTATGTCAGATTTCCAGTCAGGACTATGTTGCCCAGACTAGCTTAGTGGAGTCTTTGACTCAGGATCAAGAGGACAGTTTAACAAGGAAATGTCAGATATTTCTGAGCCACTTGGGGTCAAGCTCCAAAGCTGTAGCACACTGGAAATCAGTGCTTTGAGACAAAATGCAGTGTTTGTGAAGGTCATTAAAAGTCAGTGTTATCACTGTAACTGTTTGTTCAGTGACGTCCAGGTGCAGGAGCCGCGGGGGAAAACCCAAAAAGGCAAACGGGTGTATTTCCTTCCAAAACATATTTGGCCAAACAGATTAGAAGCACGTTAATTCCTGGATTGTGAAGCATATTGGAGCCCCCTTATTACACTCCCTCTACCAACCTGGTCTCACAGGAATCCGTGAAATAGCCACGGATTTGCTTAAATCAAAATCCGTGGAATAGCCACGGAATCACTCCAATTTCCGTGAAACTGACACGGATTTCACTACAATGCAAGTTAATGACAGTCATATCCCGTGGCTATTCCAACATACAAAGTTACTATGTACATTGACTGAGTGAATATTTAGAAAATAAAACATATATTTCTCGCTAGAAATGTGATCAAAATCCATTTTTATGCAGAAACTAAGTCAAAATATTGATTTTTTCACTAAAATGAGAGAACTGTCCGCCATGTTTTTTGTTTTGACTGCCGGGACCTTGAAAGTCACGTGACTTGGAACAAACCAATAGGAAAAAATATTAACTTGCATTGTAGCGAAATCCGTGTCAGTTTCACGGAAATTTGAGTGATTCTGTGGCTATTCCACAGATTTTGAGTTAAGCGAATCCGTGGCTATTTCACGGATTCCTGTAAGACCAGGTTCCCCTCTACACACGATTGTGTAGACATTTTTGACTATAACACCGTCATCAAGTTTGCTGATGACAAAGCTGTGATGGGCCTGATCACAGAAAAGAATGAAAAGGCCAACCTGAAAGAAGTAGAGGATCTGAAGTTGCGTCAGGACAACCAACCTCCTGGATGTCAGCAACAACACAGAGACTGTTTTGTGTTTCCCCTTAAGTTCCTACTTCTGTATCACTGAAAGTGTCCTGACAGGGAGCATCACTAGCCATCAACGAATTTCGATGCACATTTTGAAGATTCGCATGAGAAACGGTTGCTGGACACGCCTAAATTTGATAAAACTTTCAAAAATGCGCATACAAAATTTAAAATTTGCTTTGATTTTGATGGAAACACGGCTACTGCCTTGATTGGAAACAGCACCAAACAGGATTGCAAGACCCTGCAAAGAGTAGTGTTCTCTACCTTACCTTAATGATATTTACACCAAGAGCTGCAAGAAAAAGACTGCAATAATCATTAAGAATCCCAATCACCTGGACAACAGCCTTACCTCCCTGTTGAGGTCAGGAACAAGGTGTCGGGCACAGCAACCCACCTGAGAGAGCTTCTACTCTGGTAGTCAAGTTTTATTTTGGGGTCTAAGGACAAGACATACCGATGGATGTATGTTTATTATGGATGCAGACTACGTTTGAATAAAACGTCAAATATTTCCACTTGATAATATCATCAAGCTTTCCATTTATTTTCTCAATCGCTCACTCTGTAGCCGTGTATTCAAAGCTGTTGGAGGAGCGTGGGAACCCTGCAGTGAGCGGCGTCTAAATGCCTGAAATGCAGATGTCAAATACCACCTGTCATTCAGTGGCTCGTCAAAGCACTGATTGAAAAATGATGGGTGACGCTTTGTCTTACAAAACTGCGTCTCGTGCCAGATATCGTCTCCACCTTTAAACCTTGTGATTTATTCCGTCAGCATTGTCCCATAGCAGTCTGCCAAACCAGCAGGAAGTCACATCCAGTCATTTAATTCACTTGTCAGGGCGTGGAGAGAAGAAAAGTACAAACTGTTAGTAATTATATTTCATAACCAGATTTATATAACACCGAAACTTATTTACAGCTGTGTGTGCTCCTCTATTTAATAGAACATGAATAGAATAGAAAAGGAGGAATTTAAATAGACTATAGTGGGACGTCTTGGTGGCATGATATGGTGGTTAAACCACTCACCAAAGAACCAAGTGTCCATTCAGATTAGGTGTCCTTGAGCCAAACAATCAATGTTCAAACTAGCAGCTTGTCCCTGACCTGGAGTCTTAAATCACCTGTCCTCATAAAATCTTTCGACACAGAAGCAGAAAGATTGGTTTCATAACACCTATGCACCATGCCTCAGGGTGTGGATGTGGCTTCCTTGCTGCAGCTGCACAGGTCACAGAGTCAAGGTCAGAGGTGGAGAGGTAAGGGCTGGAGCTTTACTGGAAATAGGAGAAGGGAAGGTATGTTTAGCAGCATAGATGGGAAGGTGTGAGGCTTTTCAAGATTTTTCCAATTTCACAGTGAGCGGGAAGTCATCATGCCCCTGGTTTCAGTCTGGTATTGAATGAGACAGGTTTTGAGGGGATAAAAAGAGGAATGTTTGACAAGATTTGAATCAAAACAACCAGCTATGTAAACAGCTTTATATGGGATGGATTTATAAGAACTGAGATTCCACTATTGAGTTCTCCCGTCTGACCCTCCTGACAGGGCCGTAGTCATGACCAACTTAGTTGAGTCTAAGTCGAGTGAATTCCAAGTCCAAAGGCAGTCAAAGCCAAAGGGAAGACAGAGTTCAGAGCAAATCAAGTCATGTTCATAACCATAGTATTTCATAGTGACTTTCCAATGATTATATAGTGATTAAGAATTGAAAGTGGACAATAGAATGGATTAAACTAATGGACATAGTCAGTGTGACGTCAACCATTGGTTTATGGACTCTGGTTTTGAAGCCTCAAGTTGGATGTTTTGGCCATAGCCATCTTGGTTTATGGCCGTCACCATATTGGGTTTTTGCAACCAGTACATGCACAGAATGGATTGGGAGCCAGAATAATGCAGCAGCATCGGCTGACGCTTCCTAGCTAGCTTGCCGGTTAGCAATAAGGGTCTTCTAAATGAACAGCTGACTACTTAGAGCGTCTTTTAGTCAAACCAACACTGAACTTTGAAGAACTGAAAATACACTGTGAAAGGGTAAAAGACGAACACACAGTGCACTGCTGTAGCAACCTGTAAGCCCTGCCCTAAAGCATAACCTGTTCTATCGTCTATTTTACTGAAAATGGGAATTTTCTGAATACTGAATACTGAATTAACAATCTATAATCAAGATTGATCTATCTGCTAACATCAAGCTAATCTAACGCATCATGTTGATAGAATCAGGAACACCTTACAATAACAATAGCCGTGTCCTAGACTAATACCACACTGCAAAAAAAGGATGTCTAAAAACAAGATAAAAACACTAAATCTGTGGGAAATTATCTTTGATCTCATAATCTAATAATTTCACTTGACAACATTTCTTGAATTAAGATTGTTAAATCTAGATATAAACATGTTGAACAGTTTAAAAAAAAAAAAGGAATGAACTCTTAAAACAAAATATATTATTTAACACTACTAAATCTAAGTTGTTGTTTTTTTTATCTGGGTAAGAACCAAATAATTTGTAGTGCTTTCTAAGTCCAACAAGGGATGTGACCAAGGTGTAAGACCTCCAAAAAGTGGTCTTAGATGGGACAAAAAATACTTTTTATGTTTTTAGGTAAGCGCCACTAACAGTAACCACACTGATCTCAGCATTCGGACCATGACTGACTGACCTCGTAAAAAACATGTGGTTGCTTCTTCTGTTGTCGTCATGTTTGTATATACTTGTGTATGTCAGTGTGTGTGAAAAGAGACTGTGGGTTTGGGTGTGAATAGTGTGGAGGAAACAAAACAAAGAGCATCAGTCATGTTGGTCAGCAGTTCAGTGTGTGGTTGAGAAATCTCAGTCACACCCACAGTGTTTTATTTACTGCGAGTGGACACGTTTACCTTTGCTTTCCTGGTAAAAATGATCCACTTCTGGTCACATTTGTGAAGGATCTGATTACAAATATGACGTGAACGAAGAAAGACTTTGATCTAAAAGCATTTTTCAAACTATTTGGTCATCTCAGTGTTTTGGTCTAAAGCCCATTTAGATTTGGCCTGTAAACTTAGATTTGGACTAGTCTTGCTATCAACAAAGGTGGACTTGCCCACATACTTGGGCTAGACTAGGCTTACATCTGACCATCACTCATGTACATATACGGTTTGTTTTGAATGTGAACACAGCACTGGAAAAAGGGTTATTTTTAAAGTGGATTGGAAAAAAATCAGAACTGACCTGTGGTGTAAACATTGATTACCTCCACAAAGGAGGTCATGTTTTTGGCTTGGTTTGCATGTTTGTCTGTCTGTCTGTCAGCAGGATTATGGAAAAAAGTTCTGCCTGGCCTTTTCATGAAACTTGGTGACAGAGTAGAGGAAAGGCCAAGCAAGAACCCATTAAATATTGCAGATCTGAATGAGGGAGCAGACACACTAATTATTTAAGAGATCAGGTATTTGTGCTGCAGAATAATGAGAAAAAGTAGTTCACGCTGGAAAAAAATCATCTCAGCCCCCCCACAAGTAGAAACAACTCTGAAAATCATGGTACATATTTCATAGCTCAGCTGATCTGTCCTTTGTTACAAACAATCCTTGTACCGCCCACCTGTTTCCACATTTTAACATGAAGCTCTTGAACACACCAAGGTCGTGAGAAAGACTCCAAATGGGGAAATGGGAACATCTGAGGAGCATGTGAATGCACCGTTGGCCATGGTGGAGATTGGCCATGCTACTGACGATATGGATTATGATAGTTGGATAATTGTCCAGCTTGCTTTAGACCAGTTTCTTGTAGTTTCTTGAGATCATACTAATTTATCAGTTTATTGAATACACTTACAATGTATTGTTATCATATGTAGCAATACATTTTACTCTGTAATCTTCTGTGGCCTTAGTTTATTCAGTGTGTCCCCACTGTTGGCACACTAGTCATGGCACTAGTGAGGAAAGCTAGCAAACAACTAAAGTTGGATTTTTATTTATTTATTTATTATTATTTTTATTATTATTATTATTATTATTATAATTATTATTATTGTTTTTTGTTTTTTTTTGTTGTTTTTTTTGGGGGGGGGCATGTTGCCTTTATTTGACAGTCAACATATGGAGATGAACAAATCATTAGAATTCTCTCTAAATATAATACAGTCCAATACAACCATACTTGTAACTATGGCCTCCAAAATGACCAGTTAATTCATGAACCACCAAACCGTTTTCATGATAAAGAATGTTCAGGTTTTTAATGCTACTGAAATAATCCATTTGGACATCAGTATTCACTCACCATATAGAGTACTCACATTTTGGGTTTTTTTTCTTTGTAAACTGTGAATGACAGCTATTGCAGCTATATTATTACACTGAAATGACTATTTTGACGTGAGTTGCCTATGAGTGAGTGAATTTAAGTTCTCACTAACTAGGGCTCTTATTGTGAAAGGTCAGAACAGAATGAATGAAAATGTTGATCTACAAACTTGTTTCAGACCCTATTAAGTCGCATACCCTACTCTTAATAACTCAATGAATTTGGAATATGGAATGAATTTGCCCATCCCTGATAATTAAAGCTGTGAATGACATTTCCTCACCTGCTCTAATGAGAAACTGGATGTAAAATGGCCCCAGGTTTTAAATAACTTGCTCTATAAATTCTTGGTGTGAACATGTCTTAACACATTAGTGCAGTGTTGTGAAGCAGCTACCCAGGACGTGAGCGGGGTCATGGCCGACTCCCTTGTTCTGACATCACCTGACTCGAGCGCTCTCCTCTAGTCTGTTGCGTGTCAGCCTCCTGCAGCCACCTGGACCTCCTCCACGACCTCAGGGAACGCGCCGTATTATTCAAGCCATTACTCACCACGGTGCCGGATTACTCACACCTTCACTGCCTCGCTCTATTTCACAGCATGTTTGTGTGAGACGGTCCCAGATCCTTGCCAACAAACACACCTCTCGCCTGTGGTGATGAGCAGACATAAAGCTGGACTTCCCTCCAGTGACAGAGAGACAGCACTGAATGAGAGACATCAACAATAATTCACCAAGAACACAGTTATATAACTTCTAAAACAATAAGCCCATCTCAGCATAAAGAGAATGCCACATCAAAAAACTCATCCAAAAGCAAACATATCAGGTTCCTGAAAGGCTTTCACACAAATATGATGATAGTGACTGTTAAAAAAACAAAGATGTCAGTCCGGACTATATTTAACCTACATTGCATAACCTACAATCCTGTTGTTTCCCCTCTAGACTCTTGCTTAATATCAGCTTTCCCTTACAAGACATTTTGTCATTCGAATAGGAAGATTAAGTCATTATCTTTGTCACGTAACAGTCTCTGCTGAAACCAGATACACCATGTAGGTATTTTCCTCACCTTCAGCTCCACTCAGCTCGTCTGCTCTGGATTTTAATGCATGCGCAGCAACTGTGGTCGTGTCTTCTTCACTCTCTACTTATTTGACTTTAACTTCTGCCTCATGCAGCCAACTGAATAAATGCAGGAGTGTAGTGTAGTGCTAATAGAATTTAATAGACCAGAAAGACTTTGACCACAATGTCACCATATCCACTTTTGATTTGTACGTAACTTATCAACTTAGCTAGCCTGAGTATACCCATACTGCCTTGCGCACTCGATTTCATTTCGAACTGCGAGAGGGTCTGGTGTCCATGGCCAATTCTTAGCCTTGGGGATCCAATCACAGAACGGGGAGGGACGGCAAGACAATGACGTGTACTATTGGACAGACGGAAATTGTAGTTTTGTAGTTTTCTTACGGATCCAACATGGCTGCAGCAGACGCGAAGCTCTCTTTGAAACTAGCTGTAGACAGTGTTCTAGATTAGCCTGGGTATACCCATACTGCCTTACGCGCTCGAATTGAATTTCGAACCTCCATCCAGTCTCGCAACTAGGGCCGTTTCTTAGCCCTGTTTTAGGGATCCAATCACAGAGCGGGGAGGGACGGCAAGACGATGACGCATACTACTCGGCACTTGGAAGCTTGTAGTTTTCTTACGATCCAACATGGCTGCTGCAGACGCGAAACTCTCTTTAGCTGTAGATGGTGTTTTAAATAGTTTAGAGCGAAAGTTGAAAGGCGAAAAGCGGAGCCGCCGAGAGACCCGCAGCAGCTTGTTTATTGCCCATAAAATCAGTGGATGTGTGTGGCTGAATGACATGAGGGGGAATAAAGCGTGAAAATAAATAATCTTGCAGAAAGCGAGAACTGGAGAAGCAACGCAGCAAGCAACACTCTCTCACAGACACACACACAACAAACATCCATTTCTGTTGCTCTACATGCGTCATCTGGTATAACTGATCTGATTGGCTAAGAGCTACCTACAGACGCTTTTGATAGACATTCTAAGCGCCCAATAAACGGCTCCGGAGGATCGTAAACCACACCTCCTCTACGGAGAAATGAATGGTTGGTTGCCAGACCTAATCTCATTTGAGATTAGTCTGGTGTTAGCCAGGCTAGTTCTAGATAGTTTAGAGCCAAAGTTTATTTTAAAAGAAGAACAACGTTTGACTTTACACTCCTGTGTCACCACCAAAAAGGATGTTTTAGCCTTGCTTCCGACAGGATTTGGCAAAAGCCTAATCTACCAACTAGCCCCGCTACCGATCGCTGCTGTAACGCCGACAACTTAGCATTATTAGTTAACAAATGTCATGTATCTATATGATAACTATGTCTTTTGTCCACTAATTTGGTTAATGATCAATTATCAGTAGAACTAATGACCTTCCCATCAGCCTCAGCTGCACTTTGTTTATAGCACTAATTGGCTAAGATTAGCATGCTAAACTAAGACGATGACCATAGTAAACTGCATGCTGATGTTAGCATGCTGATGTTGGAATCTGCCCCACCTGAAGTTTCACATGCCACTGAGAATAAAGCATTCTTTTGTGTACACTTTCTCTATAATAACATTCTCTGCTCATTAATGAAATTAAATGTAAGGGGGTGGGGAGATCTGTCGGGTGTTCATGTCTGCGTGAAACACAGAAATGCTTTGTGTCTAGCAGAGCATCTCTGCCTGAGGGAAATGTTTTGCTTGCTTCTGTTCCTCCAGAGGCTGACATCACAGAGAAGTTCAAAGCCTGTCTGCACCGACTATACCTCCACACCTGGCTCATGTTGCGACTTAGATTTGAGGCTCTGTGGGTTTCAGCCAGCAAACTGCTTTTTGTGTCGCTGGATGTTTCTAGGACAGGTTTCAACAATGTCTCCTTTGTCTCCCAGCAGGCTCACCTATTCCTCAGCCTCTCTGAAGTGACAGAGGAGGTGACGAGGTAAGTACCAGAAGGAAGATAAAAAAGCCTGAGATTAGCTTGAAAGGAAGAGAGGCATCCTGTGGTGCAACAGATGGACCCCAATGCAGAGCAGAGGGGTTGGACGACATGGACTGTAGAGACTTGAAATGAATGATTAATGCACAAATTCCTACAATTATACACTCAAACTGTCATGTTGATTTTTTTTTACAATGCCTTCTTTTTGCTGTGAATGTTTCCCAATCACAAACTACCAACAAAACAGTGCTGCAATTACTCCTAACTGTGTCACAGAGGTTTTAATTAAACTCTATGGTAATGTTGAAGGGTTTAACAAATGATTGACAGCTGATAGTCTGAGATGACGTAAGCTCATCACTAAGCCTGTTTCAAAGTCTAAGAGACAGAGATTGGTTTATGTTGTTTTCAATCCAGACTTTGAAACTGCTGGTCTATCTGTCTGAGCACATCAGGTTGTCATGTGGTCCATCTGGTGTTAAATTGTCTCTAAAGTAATTAAGTTTGAGGCCGTTTCCAGCAGAAAAACAGCATAGAGTGTCATGAACTTTAAGAGTAATAATATGTTTACTGTTCCCAATTATCAAAAGCATAAGCTACTAACATTGAGGAGTGTAAAAGTTACAGCCACATTGAAAATATACATTTGAAACCTTAGTGTGACCAGGACACGTTTGTGCCTTAAAGGAAGATTTCCCACAATGGTGGCCATTGTGACTCGTTGGTTTCCTGCTAACTTTGCTTCTCACAGTTATAAGAAAAAGTCTTGCATAGATATGTGACATAAGTATAAGCTGTATTTCCCCTTAAGGTGTATTTAACGTATCAAAAGTAAAATATGTGAAGATTATTATAACCGTAATTCCAAAAAAGTTGGGATGCTGTGTAAAACGCAAATAAAATAGAATGCAAGCTAAATGCGACTTCTTTTTTGACATATATTCAATTGAAAACTGCACAAAGACAATATATTTAATGTTTTAACTTGTCAACTTCAGGAATAAAAAAATAAAAAAAAAGATTATTCTGAATTCAGTGCTTGCAAAAAAGACTGGAAAAGTAGCCATGCAAACCAAACACCAAATATCAACATTGTCCAGAAACGCCGCCAACTTCTCTGGGCCTGAGCTCATCTGAGATAGACTCATGCAAAATGGAAAAATGTGTTGTGGTCTGACAAGTCCACATTTCAAATTGTTCTTGGAAATCATGGACGTCGTGTCCTTCGGGCTAAAGAGGAAAAGAACCATCCAGATTGTTACCAGCACAAAGTTGAAAAGCAGCATCTGTGATGTTATGGGTAATGTTGGGGACATTACCCATAACATCACATAATCCTGAAAGGTACAAACAGGTTTTGGAGCAACACATGCTGCCATCCAGACATCTTTTCCAGGGACTTTTCTTGTTTACTGAGCCAAGAGAATGCCAAGACACATTCTGCATGTGTTACAGTGGTATACATCTTCCTCAAAAGGTTTATCAATTTTTGAGGCGGTTTGCTTTCTTATAGTAAATATAGAGAGTAGAGTGATTTATTTTATCGCTGCCATCATAAACCTGGAGGGGATCATGCATTTGGTTGTGTGTGTGGTCAGGGTGTAGCTGTCTTTCTGAAGCTAACTTTGCATACTACTGGACCTATCAGCCAAACATTTTTGTGCACATTTATGATTGGGCCTCTTTGATTCACAATTTGAGAAACCCCTTTTTATTGCCTGTTTTATACTGTCATCCTCAGTCCTCTTAGCTGGCCAATAAGGGCAACATTTCGCATAAAATTACAGAGCAAAAGGTATAAAATAGTTATTTGTATGTAACTATGCACTGTGGCTATTCTTTCAGGGTTAAAGTTACAAACAAGCTCTGGTAGTGAAATATTAACAGCAGCATCCCTGTTGTGTTTACACACAGGCATACATGCACATTCCATACCCAAATAAGTGGCTGAATCAGATATGTAATCTCTGCATCTCTAACATCCGTTCTCCCGGCCCAAAATGTCACAAGCGATGACCTGATAACAAAATGCAGGTTTTTTAGTCAGGAGAGCTTATGTAATTGAGCCAACTTGGCAAAAATCAAACGGAAACACTGAAGAGGAAAAAAGCACTCTACGAGTTCCTCATCAGTCTAATGACAGTGACCTCTCGTCTACCCACAACAACAGTATGGGCTCATTAATAAAGTGTCCAGTGGGGGTAAACTATTTTCATAGGAGCCTGGAGGATGCTCATAAAACTGGAAAAGGGGAACAACAGTGAAAGGTTAACATTTTCATTTCTCTGCTTGCAGATTGCTTAGATACAAACTGTTGTTTTTCATTAAATGGTCATTAGATGAAGTCATGGCTAATGGATGTTATTATCTTTAATTATTAAAAGGTAGTCATTGTTCATTTCCTCTCCGTTTCCAGCATGGGAAGAAAATTGGCAGCGTTGCCCTGATTTGGGTTTTGGGAGAGGGTTATGGAAAAAAGGGACCCACTCTTAAAAAGGACAAATCTGTGCTGGAAACTCAGGTTTACAGCAGTTTGTGATTTAGTCAGCAGGTCTGCAGTTCAGAATCAATGGGGGTTCTGATGGCTTTATTGAGCTGGCTGAGAGCGAGATTATCTGAAAAATGTGCCAACTTTTATAGACACGTCATTCACTCCCTTTAAAATAGCAATAATATGTTTTGACATTACATCCACCTGTATGATGTATATCACTATGTGCTGTATGTGCAAAGCTTGTGGCAGCTATATAATCCCATGTGCATATAATTACCAGTCAGCTGATGATAAAACATGAAAGAAGCAGCTAATGCTAATTAACAAATGTGTGAAAGCTGTGATAGCTGAAAACAGACAGACAGACAGACAGACAGACAGACAGACAGACAGACAGACAGATAGATAGATAGATAGATAGATAGATAGATAGATAGATAGATAGATAGATAGATAGATAGATTCTCTGTATCTCTCTGAAGTGTCGCTGCTGTTCTGCTTTTTTTTCTGTAGCCTCCATTCATGAGCTGTCTCTATGCTCTCCTTTGTTCTGAATTAACTGCCAGCAATTGAGCTATGATTGATCATTGCAGCTGATCTGCGAGACACCACAGTCAGTAAACTAATCCTCTGTGGTGTGGATATGAGCGGCGTGAGAATAGCAGTGGGAAAACTCCCTTTCCCTCTCAGCTTTATCCATGGAGAGGGGAGCAGGTTGGTTCAGCCCTGCAGCAGGGTGAGCAGGGTGAATGTAGGCCTATTGTTGGGCTGATAAGGACTGATTGCTGATATGTCGTGGCGAGGTGGAGTTGGATATTGTGTCACTCTTGGACAGG
The DNA here is from genome assembly GCF_030273125.1 of Centropristis striata. NCBI lineage: Eukaryota > Metazoa > Chordata > Actinopteri > Perciformes > Serranidae > Centropristis > Centropristis striata. Next base: position 20,273,171 of record NC_081538.1, on the reverse strand, counting down.
TTGTGACAATATCTGACTCAGCTGTGGCACAGGTTCAACCACTCCAACAGAGATATGGTGTCTACTGCTCAGCTTTATCACCCTCGGTGTTGTGTAAGTCTTACATGGTATCGTGTTTTACACAGGATGAGACCCATTTCTAGTCCATATGATATTCTGCATTCATAAAGCGGATGCAAAAGAATAATGGTTGGTAAACTCATCCATTGCTGCCCAGTTTGCCTGGAGGTTCAAATTGCGATAAAAAGCTGATATTTCTTCATTTCTGCTTTGTATCATGACAGTGATTACAATATTACAGAAGGAATCATTTAAACCCTTTTGGCTGTAACAACCCCAAAATTGTTGCAACAAGTTATGGTACATAATTTAGCACTGGAATAGTCTCTATACAGTCATAGCATAATGTTCTAAACCAATATAACCTTAAACATATAATCCACATCCTTTCAGACGAGATGCTCTGCAAGTCTGAATTGCTAACTGGTAAAACAGTTGCAATTTCACCTAAGGCCATTGTTAAAGTAATAGTTTGACATTTGAGGAAATAGTTGCCAGTCAACTTGCAGAGCCACTGGGAAGCCCAGCCAAGAAGCAGTTCAACTCATAATACCGTAGAATTACAGCTGTCGTGTTTGTAGGATTAGACTGAACATGTTACTTCGGAGTTTGATAGGTGCGTGTATGGGCATCTTTGCCCATAGAAATAGAGTGAAGGTAGATTAAACATTCCTATTCAATTAAAAATTGCAGGTTGGATTTGAGGCTTTATATTTCATATTGTTAGCTTGCTTATTTCTGTCTCGCTACACTGGTTTCAAGTTTAACAGCTGGCTTGTTCGTCATTGAATCTGCCTGCACAGTTTATGGCCCCACTGGCTGCTGCATTTAATCATAGATGTAGAAGTAAACATCTTCTCAACTAGTGAATGTACTAGCCAGCTAATGCTGTCTGCTTATATAACACAATGTCACTACAGTTTATTAGGAAAAGGCTGTCACAAGAAAAGTATTTTGTTGTTTATGATTTGTGCATCGAGATTGGTCTGACATAAGCCTCATAAATTATGTCTCACTAGCATGCTAGCTTTGGTAGCTAACGCTGGCAGCCACAAGCTAACATCTATGATCTATTATCTGCTTGATAATCAAAACAAAGAACACATTTTCTTGTGGCCTTTCCAAAATTAACAGTAATGTAAGTGATTGTAATATGCTATGATCAAGGAGTTGGTAAGTAGAGAGTATTAGCTAGCTAGTTGAATAATTGTCTACTTTGACAAATAGCTACATCGCCTACATCGCTGCCAGAGCTCTACTTATGATTCAGTTCCATCACATAATATCTTTGAAGAATCCATAGTAATGTCGCTGGAAATTGTTAAAATGAAATGAGCTGGTTTAATGCGGGAGACAGCCAGCTTGACCGTTGTCATTGATTGCATGGGGGGCAGGTTCAGTGTCAGGGTTTTCAGCTATGTGTGCCTCTTGCAGCATGTGTAATTGCACGTTTCCAAAATGTCCTCCTTCGATCTGAGACCGGTTTCTGTAGACACATAGCCTCAGCTTGTTTTTCTTTGGTTTGTGCATTCAGTTGAACAACCACATTTTGGCTAACAGGCAGGTGGCTGTTCCCATAGGGCTGTGACGTCATGTAAAAACCAAGATTTGGCATCCTCTACTTGTTTGCTAAGGAAACAGTTCTACAGTAATGTTGTGACATTTAGCTACTTGTAACAAGAAGAGTTACATAGAAACTGTAGGTGTGAACTATGTCAGTCTGATATAAAGACGTAGACAGAGCCTTTCCAACTAACCTCTCACAGACACACTGCTAAAAAGGTGTGTCTAAAAACAAGATAAAATCACTAAATCTGAGGGAAATTATCTTGCTGCATGGACAGATAATTTCACAATATTTCTTAAATTAAGATTGTGAATTAAATCTAGAAATAAGTATGTTGAAAGCTTAAAATAAGAAATTAACTCTTATAACAAAAGATAAATTATCTAACACTTCTAAATCTCTTTTTATCTTGGTAAGAAACAAATTATTTGCAGTTCACTCTGCTTGAGCCAGTTCATAACTGCTTACAGCTTTAATTTATCTTGTTTTAAGGGTTAATTTCTTATTTTAAGCATTCAACATGTTTATTTCTAGATTTAATAATCTTAATTTAAGAAATCTTGTCAACTGAAATTATCTGTCCATGCAGCAAAATCATGTCCCTCAAATTTAGTGTTTTTATCTTGTTTTTAGACACACCTTTTTTGCAGTGCACACTGATTTGGGCCTGGTGACAAGTTTTGCGACTATTTGAGGGGCATCTGTTACTTCCTGCTCTCAGATTGCTCCAGCTCACATAACACTCGCTAGGTGAGAGATCCAGGTCAACAGAAGTGTGTCTGAAACATTCATCAGTTCTGCAACCAGATAGAGAACAATGCTGCGCTACACCGATAACCTGACACTAAATAACAACACCACCTGTAACATAATTCTGTACATGAACTGTCCTGAAAAAAAAGACTGGAGAAAGATTTTCACAATTTTGATATGATGTCTATTAGTAAAAAAAAATATATGTCCTGTGCTTTCAGATTTTTATTTTTTTTTACAAAAAAATCTTGATGAAGATGACACCTCACTACTAGTACAGCCTGATCGCACAAAAATGTGAAATGATCACAACTCCGAAATTCCATGCTGGTGGTACGTAATGTGTGAAAATTTCCCGTAGGCTGTACTAGTAACAGTGTGAATGCTGCGTTAGAAACACATCCATGACACCTGCATGGTCAGTGATGTGTCAACAGAGTCATGGCGGTTTGATATTTTTACTCCTCTGATTTCTGGGAATCGGAGCAGCTAATGCGTGGGAACTTTTCTCAGAAACCAGAAGGTCATCAGCTGCTTGGATATAAACATTAAAATCACACACTTTAACTCTTTATGGTCCAACCAATGGAAAGTTCTCAGAAAGAAAGGTGCGCGTCATCAACCGCTACAGTTGACAAGATAAACAGAAGATGCGTCACCCAAGTTTACAGTGCAGTGCAGCCATATTGGGAGACAGACACCTTCCTACAGCACCTTAGATTTGTATCCCTTTTTATGCAGAAACACAAAATACATAATTCTCCAGTTTTAACACAATTCAACAGCACAATGAGCCTGAACATAGAGAAAGGGCAGCCATGCAGTTTTAATGGGCAAACAGTGAAATACAATGTCTGCAGAGTTGTTTTCTCATATGAACTAGTCTAGAGTTGCTCTTTCAGACATGTCAGGTGCATTCTCACTTACTCTAAATAATCTATTTGTTTAGGCGAGGGTTGGCACTTGTGTAGAATGTGCAGGAGGCAGAACATGACGCAAGTGATAGACAGAGGATTCATCCAATCACCTGCCAGGCTTTTTTTTTTTTACTAAAGTATCTGACTTTTTCTCAAAGAAGGCTTCTCCATTGGTTATGAAGAACAAACCATCTGGCAGCATCAGGTTAGCAACTTGTGTAATGCAGAGATAAAGAGCAACGTCTTTTACCATGTGACACTACCAGCTTTGTACCTTCAAAATAAGATTTTCAACTGTCATACTTGACAAATGATAATACAGCGTTAGGAAAAGTACAAAAAAGCTTGTTGGCTCTCACCAAAGGTAATTTAAATGGATGATATATTTGTCAAAAAAAAGCTTGTAACTAAACTTTCCCAGAGCAAGATCAGATGAAGGACGGGCTGTGTTCAGTTGTGACTCACACCTATGTGAATGCCATGAAGACATAACAAGACTGAGACACAGAGAAAGAGGACGAGTCAATAGAAGGCCACAACCTTCATATCACAAGATAAGATAAACACCTCTCAGCATGTTTCATTCCTTATGAACACAGAGAACAGAACAGTCACAGACCTGGATCAAAACAGTCCTACAACCTTCTGTGCACTCACACTAAATCAATACTAAACAGTGTTCTCTGATGATCTGCGCTGTGTTTCAGTCAGGGGACAATGCTAAAGCTACCTGCTGGTGTCGGCATTTGAGAGAGAAAAAAGTGTAAAGCCATGCTACCAGCTCCATGAGGTGCTACTTCACCCCAGCTCAGGGGTCGGCACTTTATGGGCAAAAGAGCCACTGTTGACAGAAAAAAGGGAAAAAATGCCGAAATGGAGCCGCAAACCTTGTTTCAAGCCTTACAATGACGATGAAACAGCCTACTAAGTCTAGACTATCCTACCAACTTTACTAATAGGTCATAATGAGCATTTATCAATGTGGTTTTGTCAGAATGCAGTGAGAACCAAAGTGCAAATGAAAGGCTTGACACTTGATAAATACCTCAGCAGTTTTGGAATCAAAAGCTAATCTAGCTAGGGAAACTTAAAACCACACTTAAAATTGGCAAAATTTAGAGGTTAAGGTGTGTAAGCTTTACATTTTTAAAATCGTCGAATGCAAATTGCTGTGGGTCTACACCAATGTTTAATAAAAATTCAATTGGAAACAAACTTCATAAAGATTTTATTTCATATAAAGCCACAGGGAGCCACTGCAGATGGCCTGAAGAGCCACATATGGCTCTGGAGCCGCAGGTTGCCTACCCCTGCCCTAGCTAAAAGCTAACATCAACATGCTAACATGCAACTTTTTAAACGCTCTTAGTGACTGTTTCTAAAAAGCACCTAGTGACACATTTTATGAGTAAAGCAAGAAATGTATTATCCATCCCATTTCTGTCTGGAACTAAGTAGACGACCAACCTACCGAGCAACACTGTCATCCCTAGAACCTGCTAGTATTGCTAATCAAGTAAAATTTGGTTTATTAATCTATGACTTGATTTTTTTTGGCAAACATTTCCAGCGTTTCAGTAACCTTTGGTTCAGTTTTGTTGTAAAGACTGATAAAAACTATTACAGAACCTTAGATTACCAGTTGGATCATAGACATAACATTTAAGTAATACAAACAGGAGAATAATTAATACACATTTAATAGTAGCAGCAAGGATTATCAGTACACAAGGAAATAAACATGTTAATAATGTTCTCAAAGCTGAAAACCACCAGTAGTTCACTGCTGTTAAACAGGATTGACAAATAGTTGTGCGTGACCTTTAAAACTTAAATTAGGGTGAACATTTAGTCCAAGATGAAATTGTGGGCAGCAGGGTGGAGCCTGGGTGGAGCTGACAAGAACACAACAACCACTAAAAGTGTGTGTGTGTCTGTGTGTGTCTGTGCGCATGCAAGCGTGCCTGTGTGTGTCATAGAGTAGCCTGTCAATCAAGTGAATCCGCCCCCACACATCCCAACGGCTCCTCTCTTTGAAGCCTGAGTATCTCTTTACCCAGACAATAATAGAGTGTGACAAGTGAAACAGCTCCTGAGTAAATGTGTAGACTCCACCCTGACTCCGTATGTCGACATGCAACATGTAAAAGCTATAAACTGTCTCCCACACCGCACAATTTGATGTCTATGGGAATGAAGCAGGTCTCTAAATGCTGAATTGCACTGAGCAAGAATGCTCTTCCTCATCGCACATGTGCAACCACATGGCCGGAGATTAGAGAGTTACTGTAACTGCTCCTTAAGTGATTTTATGTTGAATAAATATTCAATGCTTACATATGTCTACAGTCTTGGATCAAATAATGATAAAATTGTACTAAAATAGGAGCTGAGTAGATGTCTGTGAGTCAATGTTCTTTATATTTAACAAATATATAAAGCATTTGGTGAATAGTTTTGACATTAAGTTGTTTATAACTGTTTGACTTGTTAATAATATAATAACTGTTTGTGTAAGACTTGGCTCTGTATCGTCAGAAAGATTGTGTCGGCTGTGAGATCGGGCAGAAGTCTCAAGAGTTCAGTGTTTTAAAAGAACACGGATGTGGCTTTTTACCTAGCAACCTTCCTGTTTCTACTGTTTTGTTCCCGTTTAAGCAATGGCTCTGTGCATACTTTAACTGTCTAATGTTGTAGTGTCATGTGTCAGAAAACCGGTTCATGAAGATTAATGTGCCTGTTAGTGAGCTCATGTCTCCCTCAACAAAGTGTTCATTGTCCGGTTTGTCTCGCCACGAGTTCAGATATTTATTACTGATAATGGGCCTGTTGTTAAACTGTGGTAAGATTTTGAAGACAAGAGTAAAGACAAACCAAATGAAAAACAATGAGGACCCAGTGGAAGACACGATAGTCATAACAAGGAAGCAAAAAACCCACATGCAGAGTCATGAGGGGTTGTAGTCGGCCCATATGACCACATTTAACCATGTGTCTTAGCATATGTCCATCAGTTTGCCTGATCCAGCACAGCATGAAACATTGGGGGAATCCATCTCAGACACGGTCTTATGACTAGTGTTCTTACCCTTTGAGGAAAAGTATAACCAAGTTGAAAGGATCAGTCATTTACACTGCAAAAAAGCCAACTTGTATTTTTTGGCCTAAAATAGTGATTTTGGTAAAACTTGGAAATATAAATTATTGACATTTAGGGCAATAATGTAAGTTAGCACAACAAAGGAAGCCAGTTGTATGCTCAAAAACAAGTTTGTGAGTTGTTGTTACTTGTATCTTTAAGTTGGGGTTCAAAACAAGGGACAATAGTTCTGCTAACTCTTATTTCTTTGTTGTGAAATGCGGGAAAGTGGTGAAATTCGGTCATTAGCGACAGCTAGCGGCTAACTGATGCTAGCGGCGCTGCTTGTTACAGCTACAAGAGTAGCCATTAGCGTATCAATGCTAACTCAAAATTGTGGTCGAAACATTAGCTGACATTTCATAACGGCGTTACAATCGTGCCACTTAAGCACATTGCAGAAGTTAGCAGAAGGATTAAAAGTTATTACAATAAAAAAAATCTGAATTCAGAGTTGAGCAAACTCAAAAACAAAACTTAAAATATTTAGTTTAATTGTCCAACTTAAAATTTTATCGAAGTTTGTTGCCTTGAAATTTTGAGTTCACCCAACTTTTCTTTTTTTTGGTCTCCAGTGATTGGTAAGAGAAAATCTGTATTCTAACATGTCTTTGTAACAATAAACATCCGTTTTTCTAGTTTCCATTTGTAGTCATTAGTCAGTAGTTATGACCAATCAGGGTTAGATGGTAAAAGGTCCACGTAAAGAGAAGAAGAGGCAGAACACATTGGCTGAAATCCAATCTACAAAGGCCTTGGCTATTGTCTGAGGACCATTGAGCTTCTTGTTAGCTCACCTAACTTTGCTAAACTGGCTACTTGTGAAACAATATGGTCATATGTAGATATCTTCTCTCATTTCCAACTACATGTTCGTATTTCATGTTGCTAATCAGAGTGTAAAGAATAGAAAAGAAGACTGTTGCGTGACAGAGGTAGTCTTAGCTTGGATATTAGTTAATCTAGATACCAGAACCCCCAAATTACTGGCCCTTGCCCTTGGCCCTAGAGGATAAATGGTCTTCAGATCCATAGCCCAGTAGAAATGGACTTGACTAGTCGAGTACTGGATTTTGGATATGTTGTTTATTCTTATTTTCATAGCTTTGTATAGGCAAACCTCAGGAACCTCACCCACACTACCTAACATGATTATTTCTGCTTAAGTAAGGGTAGATAGATTTTTTTTTCTCTTATAATTATTTTCATTTAATACCAGCCCCGAGTTCAAAGAATTATGTCTTTGTAATCTTGAATACAAAGTTTGTGTCCCACAGCTGTGCGGCCCTGTCTCTCTCTCTCCTCCCTGTCCTCCGTCTTTACTCAGTCTTGTTTGCGCTGGACTGTGGGTGCCTGGTTACAGAAGATGTTTGTCCTACAGGAGATTAGATTCTCCTCTTATCTCTATCCCCTTTTGTCTGCTTCTATCTCCTGTCTCTGTGAATGCTGTGCTTGAGTTATTCCTACTGTGTATTTGTGTCGTCTGTCCTCTTATATAGACAACAGATTTCCCAATGAGGCCATATTCCCATATTCCAGTGAGCAACAGGATCCAGTGTTGGAAAGATTTTTGCTTAACTATCTATGAAAAAGTGATTAAATCTGCTTATTGCTCAAGTTGCTAAAGCCCTGTTGTCTTTCTCAGGCAAGACACTGAGCCTCTTGCAGCAGCTGCTGAATGTATTACTCTTCCCTCTCTCCTGCTCTCCCTCAGACAAAACAAGGCAGTACAGGAAGCCTTGATTAAAGCACTTCCTGTCTGACTGGCCCGGAGGATCAAGGAGCTCGTAGGAGGCTCGGGTATTATTTTACCTCCGCCGCTCTGAGTGGAGGTCGCCTCATCAACCCCCAGTGAAATGACTCAATTTGAGAAGTGGCTGGTAAGGAGCTTTGTTAATGAATGCAGAGGTTTGTGTAGTGTAGTGTGTTGCGGGGGTCATCGTAGTGAGGTAAACAAGATATTATATAATATCTACTTCATGCTCAAACATCTGGAGCTCCAGTATTTTTTTGTTTTTGTCATTCTTTAGCTTCCCAGTTGTGTTCCTTGTGTATTCAGATTCAAACATTCACATTTTGGTTGAACTATGTATGTATCGAAATGCCACTACTTCACTTCAAGCCCTTCTAAAAAACGTTTTCCCACATGACCTGGCATAGGTTTCTAAATGATATATATCTAATCAGCCATTCACATGGCAGTAGCTCAATGCATTTAGGCATGTAGACATGGTTAAGACAAGCTGCTTAAGTTGAAAGCAGCATCAGAATGGAGAAGAAAGGTGATTTAAGTGACTTTGATCGTGGCATGGTTGTTGGTGCCAGACGGGCCGGTCCGAGTATTTCACAAACTGCTGATCTAACAACCATCTCTAGGGTTTACAGAGAATGGTCCCAAAAAGAGAAAATATCCAGTGAGCCTTGATGCCTTGTTGAGGCCAGAGGTCAGAGGAGAATGGAGACTGGTTCAAGAGTAACTCAAATATCAACTTGTTACAACCAAGTCTGCAGAAGACCATCTCTGAACACAAAACATGTCCAATCTTGAAGCAGATACAGCAGCAGACGACCACATTGACACTAAATTAGGTACACACTTCATCTAATAAAGTGGCCAGTGAGTGTATATCCTTATCCATAGCCAATGTGTATTACCGACAGAAGTTAAAAATTTTAGTTCCTAGTTTGTAGAAGCAGAGTACCACAGTACTGCTGTGGAGTTAGTTTAGATCCGAGACAATAAGATAATGAGGTAAAATTACTGTTTTTGTCAAAAGAGTCTGGTGGCTTAGAAGAAAGCAATATGTACTGCTGTGAAGGGGAGCCCCCAAAATATATTTTATTACCTAAGAAAAGAAATATCAGTTTAACAATCAATCAAATCAAAATCAAAATTACTTTACTTTATTTCTTTATTTTCCCCCGAGGGAAACTGTATGCCATATTCAAGATATTTTTACCCCTTAACCCCGCTGTCAGACAGCTCTTTACAACGGTGAACTGAAGAAGAAGAAGAAGAAGAAGAAGAAGAAGAAGAATATTACTTTATTAATCCCACAATGGGGAAATTCAACCTCTGCATTTAACCCATCCTTTTTTACACACAAGTGAACACACCATACAAGGAGCAGTGGGCTGCACACACACATTGATTACTGAAGCCATGCTTTCTTCTAAGCCACCAGACTATATTGACAAAAACAGCAACTTTACCCCACAGAACACAGGAACTGCTGGTCTAACATTACAGCCACTTCATTCTGTTAGTTTGTATTACTGTGTAACTTTTAGAGCCAAACTAATCTGTCGTCCACAGCAGCCTAGCCTAGCCTAGCTTAGCATACAGACTAGAAATAAGAAAAGCCTGGCTCTGCCTGGGGTAAAATAAGAAATGTAGCAAAAACGTAATGAGCTGGACTGTGTGTGCAGACATTTTATAGTCGAGCTTAGTATTGCAGTATAACCAACACAGACGTGTTTTTAATTGTCCTCATGAGAGTCGTGTTTTAATGTTAAACCTATGTTTCTCCATGATGCAGCCCCTTGCTGCCTGTGAGTTGCACCTTATGTAAGGGTTGTGTAACAGCAGAGTTTATCTCCACTGACGGCTTTAATTAAAGTTTGTGGAGGAGTGTGGTGGGTGGGAGGAGTGCCGCTGTCACATGTCTGGCTTGGTTTCCCCCAACACTCTGAGTCAGCAGGGCCCTCCGACAGTCTACGGTGGCGGGAAGTTCCCTCACGCTGTGGTGGACCACCAGCCTGCTCAGGTGACGGATGCTCCTGTCTGGTTCTGTGTCAGTTTCATGAGGTAACGAAAGTGCTTTCCTACCCTGGATATGCAGTGAAAGCTATGGATTCACCATGAGTAGGGCTGATCACTTTAAGGCTGTGTGAGCAGTGGTCAGCCTCTTCTGCACTACAAGTGCATGAATACCGAGGCGTTTGGCGGAAACATCAACATATTTCCTGGGCTCTGTGCTGGCTCCTTAAACTTAACGCTTCTTCGTCCTTTGGGACATTGTTGGCTTCTTCATTTTTAATTTTCAATAAACTTTTTTTTAATTTTGGAAGTTGAACCTCAGCTCTTGTAATAAGTCTTAAAAAATCAACTGTATTTTGGCTTCTTGAGAATTATTTTTTTTAAATTGTCAAAAATCCATCCAAAATACCACATTAAGACACCAAGACCTTGAGGAACCATCCATGCTTTGATTTGCTGTCAAAAACATTTGATATTTTGCAAGAATTGCATTTTTCAGCGATTGGATTGTCAGCATTCTGTCCTAGAAACTGCTGAGAAACACATGCATTGTTTGTGCTTGTTAAGTTTCAAGAGGCTGAGATTATCCTAGAGGTCACAGCAGCTCATTTTATACAGTGAGGTCAAGTTTGAATAAAATGGTCCCTCTACAATGAAATGCTAAGAAAAGATGGTTTTTGCCCCAACCTGCATGGGATTTGCGTATTGTGTGTAAAGTGCAGGCTTGTGGGTTCCCATAGAACCCATTTTTATTCAAATATCTTGAAGTCAGTCACTAAAATTTAGCCTAACTTTGCAGCATTAGTTAGCCCCTTTCCTGGCAAGATATCATGATTCCAGTGGATTTCTTGGATCTTATAGTTTCATATGGCACCGGCATCTTCTAGCATTAATACTAAGTCTACTGCAGCCTGTAAAAGAAATTAGGCTGTCGGAACGACAAGGGATTAAAAGACATCAGCATCATTTTGTCAGCTGTGAACAGTCAAAATACTTATTTTCCTTGACAGTTTCCTTAGAAAACAACTCCACTCATGAATGAATTAACAGAGAAAGCTATTTCCGTTTTCATCATCATTATATAAAGGTTCCCAAAACCTTTATATAATACTTGTGTCCTTGGTTTTAACCCTTAATCACTTTTCATGCTTTTTATCAGTCTTAGGTTTAGTTATGCAACTTGTGATGATCATCAGCACACTTGAGGCTGAGTGTACACACCAGGTCACTTTGTTTTTGCAGTCTGCTTATCTTGACACTAGCTTTCACCACCATGTATTAAACACCACAACATGCATGTGCATGAGTGTATGTTCGAGAGGTCATGGGGTAAAGCAGAAGCTCTCCTGCAGCGCTGGTGTTTTTATCCTTCTTTAGCTCCATTCATGAGTCACTCCACAGTTGGCTTTTGTAACAACAGGGAGGCTTGAGTGCGGTGGGCAAAAGCCAAAACAAGGCCAAGTCAAATATTGGTTTTACTTAAGTTTGAGACCAAATGCTCACAAAGAGCACCAAAAGCCTGTGGCTTCCATATCGTCATACTGGTGTTATTAATTAGTGGTGCTGCCAGAGTGGTGGCTGTGGTTTGGTGATTGACTCTGGCAGAGAGTAGAGTGCATACCGTTCTTTGCCCACAATGACAACAGTGTTGCCAGGTAGAACCGATATTTTGTTCTTTCTGTCTGTGAAATGCTAAATGGAAACACACATGAACTCCCAGTGACTGATTGTTATTGTCCCCAAAGCTGTATTTCAAATCATTTGTCTTAGCTGCTGACATATTGTGCATTTTTTGTTTTTGCCATTTTGTAATATGACTTTGGTTATACAACCTGCCATCTAGTGACTAGGGGCATTTCACAGTTCACCTCATCTTAAGTACCTTATTGTGATAACATTGGCATATTCATCAATAATTTACATTTTTATGCAGATGATACTTTTTTTATACAGTTTGGTAAACTCTACCCATCCAGCCATTGATTTTTAAATTTCATTTAAAAACCAGTATGTACTTGCAGGTGCAAAGTTTTTCACCTTTATGCTAACTATGCATGCTAAATAGCTAGCTCCGGCCCTTTCTATCTTTTAATACCTCTTGTCCCTTGAGAGGCAGTAGTGAGTCACTGTAGTGTCTGGTCTGTTCTCAGAGAGGATGAAGAGGTAGACCTAACTACACCAGAGTTTAAAAGCGAGACGGTCAATTCCTGTGTCTGTATCACATTGGTTTCACCACTGCCAGGCCCCTTTAGGAGACTAGTAACAGGCCTTAGTCTCAGATTATGGCAGAGTCCTATGTTCCAGTCTTACCAAAGTAAATATTGGACTTATTTTTCACAAGCCACATCTTCTGAACATTCTGCAGTGAAATAACATTTTTCAGACGGACAAATGAAAATTAACTTAGTTTGAGACCTGCCTCTGTCTTAGTCAATTCACTCTTGTGAGTCATGGAAACAAAGATAGCATTAGTGTAACATTAGCCAAACATTTGCGAATGTCCAAGCTCAATTATTATTTTTTTCATAATGCTAAATGCGACAGCTTGCTCTTTAAATCGCTAATCTTGGCCAAAGGAAATATTTATAAATTAATTATTTTAATCTTGATTTTCACAAAACTTCCAAACGAGTGGTGGAAGAGGCAGCAACGCCCGCATAGGAGACAGGAAGTGTGTACAATTTCATAGCATTGAGGAATAAAGTAATGCATCATCTTCCGTCTAAAATAAGACCCACACACTAACTATTATTCTGTATAATAATTTAAGACTGTTGCAATCATTCCTGGCATATTCATCTTCTTTCCACTGGAGAGTACTAGCTCAGTGAAGCACACAGAGAACAACAGCCGGCAGAGAGGAGTCACAATGGGATTCAGGCTAGGCTAAGAATGGCCCTGAATAAATCTGCTATTCCCAGCGCCTATCTTGCCAACATTCGCTACCTTGTCAACAAGCTGGACAGCATGACACTGGGAATTATAAACTCCTGCATGGATAGCTGCATTATGGTGACATCAGAGACTTGTTTGTTTTTTTCATTAGAACATGCCCCATTTCTCTTTTTTATTTCAGGAAAAGGATTGTGGAAACAACATTAAAATCACTGTTTAATTCTGGGCAGTAATGAACAGATTATGGGCTAATCTTTTAATCTTGTTGGTATCGATCTTGGCATGTTTATGTAAGTGGAGTGTAATGTATGTATCTATTTGTTTGTGAACCTATGATTCAGATTCCTCCCTCGGCTTTGCTGTACTATAAGAAGAAATTGAACTGTTTATTGTGTTTATTGGTGTCAGGGTTGTAAGCCTGTAAAACAGCCTTTAGCCCATTCTGGTTCAGAGAAACCTTTCTGAAATCCAGACTGATGAAACTGCTCTAGGGTCAGCTTCTCTTTAAAGCACAATGTTGTAATAAAAATTGTTCCAGAAAATGAAATTTCATTGCAGGGTTTACAGTGTGCTTTGGTAGAAAAGCCTCCATCATATCAGCAGCAGATGACCGACTAACTGTGACCCAACATTCAATATCATCTGCGAGTTACGTGGAGAACCAATATAGTAACAACATCTCACATCAAAGTAAAGGAGGGCTCCTTCAGCCTGCTGTATATTGAAACTGTTCAGGTTAATATTACTGCTATTGTTGTCTCTGCTGTAGGGCATGTGCACTGGAAAATATCTTTCTTATGAAGTGTGTTTTTTATTGGAGTACTTAAAGTTTTACTTAAAGTTGCAGAAAAACATTTTTGTAAAATAGAAGTCAAATCATTCGGGATTATGATCAGTGTTTTACTGGAAAACAAAAAATGTCAAGTATTTTAGGGGATAAAAGTGCAAGAGCATATTTTTTATTGTTTCAAGATACAGACAACTATACGTATACACGTCTGAAAAAAAGTGGATGTCCAGTGAAAATTGATTTGCATAACCCCATGTTTTCACTCTTACCAAAAAATATGATTCTTTGGTGTACATTATGGACTTTCATAAAATGCATAAAACATGCATACAGTATTTACTGTCCTCTACTCTACCTAATCTATACTGCATTTTGCACTCAGGTGCATCTTTCTCATACGACTATGACTTTATGACTAAGACTTTATTGTGAAATTAACATAAAGACTTTTTCTCCAAATGTTGAATTAATAATGACTTGATAAGATGACCTTTTGCAGTGTCACTGCTGACATCACATCTTGTTGCAGCTATTTCTCTTCTGTCTCTTTCCTCTCATAAACACCCTGTGAAATGAGTGTTGCTGCATTATTTTGGAATCGTTACCTCAACACAGCGTGACACATGCAGAAATATACTTTCTCCAAATAGAGCGCACACACCTCATCTGCTCATTATAGCACCACAAATGGCAGCAATCTCTTTAAAAAGCAGTTACATCACTTTAGCACTGAAATCTGTTCTTGTTCTTTCAACTGAGCTGTTATTAGGAAGGTGTTTAGAACAATGCAGTCCCAAAGGATGGGGTGCTTAACACACATACACACACACACACACACACACACACAAACACACACACTAACAATCTAGATGAGTTCATTGTTTATAAATGGACACGCTGTCCTGTGTGGCTCCTGTCACCAGGGAGAACGTGTTCCCCCACCCTGGTTTCTGTCTCTTATCGTCCCTCCCATCGTTCTGCTGTCTGCCACTTTACAAATGACCCGCTGCTGTTTTTGTCCCGGCACATGTCGCGTTGCTGTCGCTGCAGGTACCCATCAGCCCGTCTGACCTCTGGGCACAGATATAGTACAATAGGTACAGTCTTCAAGGACATGAGGGTGAAACGAAGGAACTGTCTGTGTCACCTGTGATCATCTGTAAGGCAAAAACAGCCCACACACACACACTCACACACAGCCGGTACGACGTGTGAGCTGGTGTGTTCAAGTTTCACTCTCTGATACTACTGGATGTAGCCCTGAATGAAACTGAGATAACATCATGATTATGATCATTGATTACTAAACGGGCCAACCAGGCACAGGTTCCTGGGGCCCGAAGTTTCAGGGGACCCCCTTTGACCTCGCCTACAAAATGTCACTCAAACACACACACTCAAACCAGGAAGAGACTCAAAATGACTATGAAGATTTACATTTAGTCATTTAGCAGACGCTTTTATCCAAAGCGACTTACAGGAAGAATAAAAGCAAACAATCAAGGTGTAGTGCAATAAGAGCTATTAGTGCATCAATAAGTGCTAGTGACAATTCTTTGAGGAGTAGAATTATCGTGTGGAAGAAACATAGACTGTCAACACAGAGACACAAAAAGACCAAACTTGGAAGTTCACCCATACAAGGGATTAGATGTCAAGATATCTTGGCCTCTGTTTCTTCTTCTTCCTTGGTTTTCAAATCGTCTCCCAACATTATGTAACCTTTATTTCTTGGCGTGGTAGCGTTCTCCAGTCTCTTGGGCTGATGAGTGGTGAGCGGGCTGCAATACATCTTGTTACTTATTCTTTAATCATCTTTATTCAAGATCAACAATGGTGAGACAACGTACAACAACCTACTTAACTTTTTTGTGATTGACAGCTAAAAGCCCTGACTGAGTATTGCATCTGCTTGACTGCCCCTCACATACAACTGTCCCCCAAAACAAGGACAAGTAGGAACTTGTTAACCTCAGGCCAAGGGGACACGAAATATCAACTTGAATATTACACATGAAAATGAATAAATAAATAATAGTTAAGTGCCATTAATAAATAATTCATTATTGTATATAATAGTAACTTAAACCATTTAAATAACCCAAAAACATATTAAGTAACATTACAATCATAACTAAATTTGCAAAACTAAATTGCTGGAATGCCCCTTTAAAAAACTGTAGATATTTGAATAAAATGCTCAATAAATAAACTTAATTTTGCAAGCTAGCTAGCTGACTAACTAGTTGTCAGTTTGTTAGCTAGCTAGCTGATCAAGTTTATTTATTTATGATTCCATCATGCATTAGTTGTAGATTTAGGGTAATGTTAGAACAAGCTAACCAGCATGCTACCAGATTGCTGACTAGTTAGCTAACTAACTTGCTAATTCTGCCATGCTTAAATGCTAGAAAGGTGTCACTTATCTGGTGATAGCAATGTGATTTCCTACACGTAGATAAGAGTGTGTGGATGAAGCACTAACTCGCAAAACTGTACTTATTTAGCAGCTAGCACTTCATGCTTTATGCTGGCTAGTAAACTGTTTGTTTGGCTATGATAGAAAACATCACCTCAGTGAGCCTACAACTTGTCCCTGGTCACTCTTCACAGGGGTTTAGAAGTCATACAAGAGTTACAATGACAACAGTACAAATAAAAATGGCTGCCACTCTGACCATCCTGCAATGTTAATTTGAATGTAATTACCTCTTTTTCTACAACTCTTGGCAATTCTAATTTTATTCTATTTCTACCGTTCCATATTTCAGGATATATCAAATATATGGATAATTTCTTGTTTGTAAAAAGGCTTCTAGAAATATACAAAGAATAGATCAAATGGCCTGGACACATACTGACCCATAATATGTGCACAGTAACACACATAGCATTCATCCCGTCATACACAAAGAGTAAGCCGATGTGTTTTACCTGACCAAAGGGGAATGTCCTCACCCCTGTGGGAACTGAATGTGCTGGGGATCGTACACGGCTGTCAACCAAGAATTTCAGGTCTGGAAGCCGTCAATAAAGCCAGTCCAGCAGGTCCGGGCCAGAGGTGAACCACTTCCCCCCATTAATCTGCTGCTTTTGAAGGTCTAGCCTTCAATTATGGGTTCATTTCTGTCCCACTTTGCTTGAATCCTCTTTAGCTGATACTTAGCCTCTTCAGCAGTTTGTAACATTGACTGCTTTATGTCTAGTCCTGTTGAAGATTTTAAACTGTCGGTGTGGGGGCTACACATTTAAGCTAGTGTTGTATGTTTATTCCTCAAAATTGAAGATGTGATCTACTATCATGGTGAAATAAGGAGGGAACTGGGGCAAAGCAGTTTTGCACTTAAATCTGTCTGTATTACTGGGATGTGGCCCACTTAGCTGATCCAGGACTACATGCTCACTTGTGTCTGGTTTTAAACAACGATTAGAGCCACTACAATGTATCTGTAACGGCCTAATGTATACAGCAGGTTTTTAAAGCAAGGCGAGCAGAGGTCACACTAAAGAATCCTATACAGTAGATTAAAGTGTGTGTGTCAGGTCCTTTGATGTGGGATCTGTGTGACTCCTGCTGGGTTACGGGCCGCAGGGAGTCTGAGAGCAGAGCAGCAGCTGCTGTTGTCATCAGGAGCTTTACTAAACCACATCACTCCTCTGTACACACAGTGTGTACAGTGTGCTGCTCAGTGTGTTTACCTGCATGGCCATGTTTTCACTGTAACCTGATTTAGGCAACATTCCAATCATGACAACCATCTTGTAAACACAGTTCCCAGGTTTGTTGCTGGCAAAGTAAGCATAACCACACAACTGGAATACTCATCAGCCTTATATGAATGTTGTGTGTGTTAGCTGTGGAGCATATGTTGGTGTGGTATATATTTTTCATGAAATAGCTCTATAAAACTGAAATATTCAATATATTCTGGTGATGCTGATTTTTTTTTGTTTATGTGGTTAAAGCTGCACTATTTTTAAATTAAATATAGATTAAAAAAATTAATTCAAGCAGCAACCTGTGGAGCTGAAAAGTGAATTAAATGTGGAAGTGACAAAAAAAAAATGCAATGTCTTTATGAAATAAAGTAAGTGCCAAGAGGAGTTGTCGTCACGTCACCAAGTCTTGAGTCCGAGTCAGTCGCGATTCTGCAGTGTTTGAGTCCAAGCCCAAGTCCCAGTCACCAAAGAAGAGTCATCAATACCTGATTTTAAGATAGAGTCCCAGAAATCTGGCTTAGAGTCTGATTCAAGACCGAGGCCAGGACTCCAATACTCCCTGGAATATGTTAGAAATAATCTGTTATTCTGTCTCTGTTGTCTGTCTTTGTGTATGGGGGTCACTATCTGTGTAACGAAGGTTGCTATCAAAGGTTACTATCAAATGCATGCGTAATTCACTAACTGTGTGTGTGCCCTCTCGATATGCAATTATGGATTAATCATGCAATATGCTTTTGATACAATGATTTTGATCGTGTGTTAATATTGGTTTAGAAACTATGATTACTCTAAATACATTTATCCCAACTGCTTAAAATGATTAAGATTCAATAATCACAAAAAATATATATTTTATGTTTCATATTTTAGATTTTATGTGAACATTGCAAAATTGCATCTGTGTAAGTCATAACAAGGCAGGAGGTTGTGTTGAATGTTTTGGGACCAGGTCAGGACACACATATGGTTTTCCCTGGCAGAGGAGGTAACTGTCTCCTCTGCTTGGTGACATGACGTGTCCACAACATTGATGAAAACTGACTAATCAACGGTTTGAGAGGACACCCCTTCTGGAGGAGATCTACCCACATTATTAGTAAAACCTCTGTTAGGTTATAAAAAAGGGTTTGTGGGACAGAATGGGGGTCCAACCTCCATGAACTGATCAGCCTTATGTGATGTCAGGCAGGGTGGGAATTTCACGACGGCCACGACGGCCATGGCCGTCATTGCCCCACACTCTGGCCTTGATACCCTGTGAAAAAATTTTCAATTTACGGCCAAGGTGGCCTTTGCGCCCCTGTCAAAGTTCCAGCAAACACAACACTAACCTGACCCACTCTCCATCCTTTGAGATGTGTGCATCAACACATGGCTCATTTGAATATTCAAATGAGCCATGTGTTGATGCGCAGCACAGGTAAGCTAGCTGTTTTGATATGTTGTAACTGAACTATGTGGTAGTATTTGACAGAACTTAACATTTACGTTTTTATAGAAATTACTATTGATAGGTAATTACCATTGTATTTGCCTATTTAAAGTCAACTCGTTAATGTTACATTTTTGCGTCATGAAAACTAGCGATAGCTAGCTAGTTGGGATAGCGCTAACGTCTTCCCTACCTCAGGAACAAGGGCTCGACATTTAGCTAATGTAAATTTCACCTCAGCAGGTTCCTTTTTTATGGCAGGGAGGAGGCATTTCTCTTTCCTTACTCTTAGATGAACTCAGGCAGGAGATTCATTTTGCCATCTTTTCAAAATATATGCATTTGCCATCTTTTCAAAACAGGTTCATTTGTCATTTTCCAAAAAGGTCCTTTCTAATATATTTAATATAATGTGCATTAACGTTTCTTGGTGAATGAGAATGTTAAGGTATTAATCTGAAAGGTAAAACCAGCGTAATTTAACCAAACGGCCTTTATGCCCTGTCATGTGGCCTTTGTGCCCTTAAAATAAGTGTGAACCGGAAGGCCAAATGGCCTTGCCCCTAAAATGACGAAATTCCAAGCCTGATGTCAGGAATGTCTAGATTGAACCCAGAGACTCTGTAACTGCACATTTCTTGACGTATTGTAATAAAATGTAAAAAACTAAGAACTTGGACGTTTCCTGCTCATCATTCCCCATCAAACGATCTGCGCAGAGAAATAGGTGAGGATTTACTGTTGGAGTCAATTAATTTAATTTTAAAGGTTTCCTCAATGCATTTCTCTAACAAATATCTTACCGAGAGGCCCGAGAGGCCAGTTTACCATAAACTGAATATCCTCCCTTACTACCACCTAACCCAACATCTTTGACCCGTGGTGCAGCTGTGACAGGTGATGATTGAAATCTGACATTGTCCTAGTCTTCTCACCAATCATCTTTTGGTAAATAAAACATTTTGCACTGCCCTTTTCTGATTTTGAGGTGAAATTTGTGAGAGCAAACAGCACGATGCAGGGCTTTTTGACTGTGAATAGAAGGAGCACACACAGGTGCACATAACCTGCCCCTGCTTGTACCAAATATGCTTGAATCCCAGTCTGAGTCATCATAATGCGAGTCCAGGACTTGAGTACTCCATCCCTGTTGCCAAGTGATAAAGTGGGCTAGAGATTGAGATTCA
This sequence comes from Centropristis striata, assembly GCF_030273125.1. NCBI lineage: Eukaryota > Metazoa > Chordata > Actinopteri > Perciformes > Serranidae > Centropristis > Centropristis striata. Next base: position 20,252,948 of record NC_081538.1, on the reverse strand, counting down.
GGAAAACATGATGAAATGCCCCCTAGGGTTGCCTTAAAATTGAGAAAACATAATGCAGTGTCATATAGGCTGTCCCCTAGCTGGTGCCCTTTTCATTTTCTTGCCCCTGACGCTCAAACAGTCTGAGTCCACCACTGCTTATTGTCACCTGCAGACCAGGGGATGTAGCAGATTTATCTCCTTGTGTGTTTTATGACTTGTTCACAGGAAGCAACACACACCTAACGCACATAAATCACACTGAATCTAACCCAGAAAAACAAACATTTGCATTGATGTGCAAAGAGCCTGGCCTTGTTGGTCCAGATGACCTCACTCTGACACTGACAGCTTGTGAATATTGTTGTGTGTGTTAGCGTGGGTGTGTCTGTTACAATATCTGAATAGGTGAAGTCACATGGTGTCACATGTACAGGAAGGGTTTAACTGAGTAAACACTGACGGCAGCAGTGTGTATGAGTGTGTGATGAGTGTTTGGCCGTATTGGATAGTACAACTGTGAAACATAACATTCTTCATACGCTGTTGTGTTTGGACTGTCTGTCCTCTTACTGTGATTGATTTTCTTCCTTTCTTTTCAGTGAAAACCGGTTTCCTGCTGAGATTAATCCTAATAAGCCCACAACGAGCACACAGTGGCATAAAAAAATGATACTTTTATTAAAAGTCAGGTTTTTTTCATATATTTTATATGAAAAAAACCTGACTTTTAATATTTTTTATATTTGTTTACACTGCATATGGGTGCATATCTTTGCCATTGAACTTGTGAGTTCATAAAAAGTCCTTATTCTGCTCCGAGATACAGCCATTTACTATATTTATCTGGGTACAAAGGGATATGTATATATAACTTGTGATATGTCACTGGAAGGGAACTGGGGAGATATTTAGCAAAAATAACACATAATACACAACCCAGAACACTTAAACAATTAAAACTTTTAATTTTCTTAAAATACAAAAAAATATATATATATGCAATGTGTTTTAAAGCATCACCTTTACATTGATACAAGTTAACCATATCTGAAAAGTGGATATGTTCATGTTTTTGTTGAAAAAACGCCTCTTAAGACTTCAACCCAGTTTCCAATAAATAGGGATGTTGTCTAAAACAAAAATGGGATTATTTTTTATATATATTTAATTCAAAAATGTACCGCGACAGCCCTGCTAGCTGTGTGTCTGTCTCCTCTAACCCTGCATTACTTTGTCTAAGGTACCAGCTGATGCAGCCTGATCTGGAGCACCTGGGCCCGGTGCTCCACAGGAAATAAAAGGCCCAGCTTCCTGGAGCTCTCTCTCTCTCTGCCCTGCCGACACCAGAAGCCCTATTGCTATTTTGTTGCAGTTTTGTTTGTTGTTTATTTGTGCATCAAAACACCACATACACATTTACACACATCCACATGCACACTACTGATGTTACTGATTTTCACACCTCATACTTGTAGTTAATGGAATGGACAGAAAAGACACATTTGATTGCTAACAATTTATTGGTGCACTTTGAGTAGAAATCCAGCATAACATCCAGTCTTTATGCTAAGCTAAGCTTATCTCCTCCTTGGCTCCAGCTTCATACTTAACACACAGACATGGAGTGTGGTATCAACCTTCTCGGCTAACTCATTACTCATAAACATAAACATGTCTTGCTTGGCTGAAAATCATTGGATTCCAGCTAAATTGTGTTGCTTCTTTATGTGGTCAGGTAACGAACACTGAACATGTTTGGTATTAATTTCTTTATACATTGTTATGCATGTTTTTGCATGGTATTCCATTGTTTATTTGCTGCTAATAGGAAACAGGGCCCCTGTGCTTGGAGCTGGAGTTACAGTGTGTAACCCGACCTGCTGCTGCATCATGTATGAAGTCATGTTTGTTTGTGTTGTGTATACATGTGTTCACTCCCTCAGCTTTACCTGAATAGATGTGATTAGAACCCGGCAGCGTATCAGTTATAGGGGCAGTTGATGTGTGTCTTTGCCTTTTTTCTCATGGGAAAAATGATAGTGAATGACGCATACACACACAAAACACACACATACTTCTAATCCCAACTCTCTGCAGTTCCACAGTGGGACAGATGATGTCATTCACCTGTGGTGCTGTAGGCGACAAAGCTTCTTTTGTGCCTGTGCAAACAAGCACACACATACGCACACACACATGCTCACTCTTCTTCCTGTGTGAGGCTCACGTGAGCACAGCAGATTGGATTGAATGCACATGTGGCTTCGCTCTGCAGGGGGATCCGGAGCATTTATCATTCGTTTGCCGTCTCATTCATCAAGCCCGGAGAACAGTGAGAGCTGCTGTGTTGTCACAAAGTCACCTCTCACTTTGTAAGTCGAGTTAACGAGACGAATCGGGCTGGGTCAGGAGGAGGTCGACAGGTTTCCTTGCAGACATTTGAAGAATTTGGGTTTAAATGAGACATCTGTCTGAGTCCACTCTAACAGACAGTAAACTCTGGACAGTAAGAGAGTGTGTGCAAAGTACAGAGATCTGAGTAAATGTAGCTTGTGCGTTTCCCTTCAGCTCTACGAAGCTTTTAGTGTCACATTGCTTGGTTGTACTACCAGCAATATGATAACCTGACTGAACACCAATCACTTAGCAGCAAACACACAAAGTTAGCAACTAGCTAGTGATCCTGGTGGAGTGTCAGCTAAACACTCAGATATAACCCTCAGGAGTTAAAGGGAGAGCAAATATTGAACATACAGGTGACCAATTACTTTATTTCAATTTAATCTAAATTATTATTTAAAATTAATTAATTAAATTGAATTGATAAATATATTTTAAATTTAAAAGATGAATAAATATTGATCTTAAAGTCATCACATGGGCAGGCATGACCCCAAATAAACCCTAATACAAATACATTTCCACTTAATAATATTTTCAATTACTACATTTCAATTAAAATTTTTATTTTTTAAATAGTAATTGATTTTTGAAGTTGGAATTATTTTGTTTTCAGACACAATCCTGTTAATTGTGGTTTCATTTTCATTGTGGAATGTTTTGAGAAGATATACACATTATCTGTCAAGAATAAATCACATTGTCACAATCATTTCATGGAAAGAGGTAAACAAAAAAAATATATATATATATTCCAACTTTATGAGCAACTGTGTATATATAGTATCCTTTACACAGACTTGTATACCCTTTGTCTTATCACCTGCTCTCTCAAGAAGTGATTTGATCTGTTGTTGATATTACCAGCAGTATAAGAGAGGGCATGGTCTTCCTGGTAGCTGCTCCTGAACTTTACTGATGGTGCTGTAAAAAAAAAATCACACCTTCCCGATCAAACTGTGATATCACATTAAAACACAGCAGGTGCAAAGATATGACTGAGATTAGCCGGCCATTACCGACAGTGGGAATGTGTGCCTGCACGTACAGCATGCTGGCTAACACACAGACTGGCACGTCCACCTACTGGGTAAAAAGCTGAATGCACTTCCACATGACAGGGACAGAAGTTACTAACAGGGTTATTGTCAGTTTTCTCAGTACAGAAAAAAAAAACACAATCTGCACCTCCATTTTGTTGGAAAAATTTTGGATGAAATCAGCAACTACTGAACTGTTTTGTTAAAAGAATGTAACAACAACATTTTATGAATTCACTATAGCTGATCACTCTGTTTTGCGCTTCCAAATGACTCCTTGTACTCAGTATGCCAGAATGTTTAAAACTGATTACTGTCATTACATTGTTAGATGACTAGAGGGAAATTCCTGTTTCTATGTTCAGCAACATTGAGGATTTTGTTTAACTTTAAAATGATAACCATAAAGTTCACAAGAGAACTAGATCAAGCCTCCGGATCTGAAAAGTGAAGCCAATACTGAAGAGCCTTAAACCTGCATTCTTTCTAATGGCCAGCAGGGGGCGACTCCACTGGTTGTAAAAAAAAAAAAAAAAGAAGTCCAATTGTATATAAATCTGTTGAAGAAATAATGTTACTTCCAACTTGATTTATTACCTCAGTAAATATTTTCCTCATTAGTGCATGGTCTCAATCACAGGTTTTAAGTTTTCTGTAATACTGAATGATGTTTATTTGTAAATTATGGTCCCATTTAGAGTGAAATAGATAATTAAGCAGGATACTCTTTAGAGCATGGCAACCTTGTGACCTGTCAATCAGGATAGAAGTTCAAAATTGTGAACTGTGTACATCTTGATAGTCATGAACACAGTGTAACCTGTGCCCTTTCACATTGTGTTTCCCTAAATGAATATGAATTATTAAACTTTATTTTGCCTGTTTGTCACTAGCCAAAATTAACTAACTTGTGTTATCTGGTGAGTTAGCATTAGTTAGCTTCTCTTCAGCTCTACCCTCTCAAACAAATGACTACTATTAAAAAATGAAGAGAGTGAGTGCGGAAATGCCAAACTTGAGGTTTCAAAATGGTAATCCACAAACCCACAATGGGTGACGTCACTGTGGTTACATCCACTTCTTCTATACAGTCTATAACACAGAATGGGGAAACTTCCAGAACTAGTGGCTCCTCCAACTTTCTAACTCCACTGCTACTGTCTAGCCCTAGCATGTTCTCTTTGCTAGTATGTTAGCGGTTAGCGCACCAGCTACAGTAGTTCATTAACTGGCACTATGAGGTGTCACTACACCACCACATACAAATATATTGACGACAACTAATTTTTTTAAATGCATTTTTCACATGCAGTACAGAAAGTTTGTGATAGTGTTAATGCCCCGGTTTTACTCATGCATATCTGAGTTACAGACTTGTAGTAGCAAAGGTTGAAGTGTGAGATAGCAGTTTTATGGACCTTCTGCAGTTTGAACGTTCAGTGTACCAGGTGATAAAAATATGCCGAGTCAGTGAACATCTTAATGCTGATGACGTCTTCCTCTGTCATGGATGATGTCAGGGCCCTCTGGGTGTCCTGCTGCTGGTTTCTGGGTGCTGTTTTTTGAAGTTGGGTGACCTCATGCACCACTGCCCTCAGTCATCCTCCTCCTCATCCTCCCAAGCACGCTCACATGTGAGCCAGCAGGCCAAGGTTTAGATCAGCTGAAAGCTATGAGCTCATGTAAACTGCAGCTCCATCACACTCTGTATATTGGCCTTAGACGGGGCGTAATGGGGGGCTAATCCAAACACTGATAGGGACGGACCACCCTCTCATGTGAGAATATGTCAGAGCTCTTCCAGTGAATTCAGGGAGGGTGTGTTTGTGTGTGTGGACATTAAGGAGTGTGATGGTGAGCAAAGCCATGTTTGAATCAATGTGTTCCATCTGTGTTGCAGGGCAGGATAACAGCTCCACACAGCCTGGTTGGTTCTCTAAAAAGTTGAATCAGTGCACAGAGGAGCTCGTCGAAGCCACGTTTAGGCTGTTTTTCTCTTCAACTGTCAAGCATGTTATGCCAACTTGTAAAGATGAGAGTGAAGCCTGTTTCCAGCAGTGGGTTTGAAATGATGAAAACAGATTCCTGAACATCTATCTATAAAAGCAAGAAGTGTGTGTGTGTGTGTGTGCGCGTGTGTGTGTGTGTCTAGGTCATATCTTGCTGACTGTTAGTCAGACTGACCTCAGATTTCGTACGTGGCTTGCACATGGCACAAAGGTGTGCATCCTTGATTTTGAAGATTTTTGAATTTATTTTTCAAAATATCATTATTTACGTAGGACGTGTTGCGGCATTGCACCGTTTCCGTTTGGACGCCTTTTAGGGGAGCTCCGCCCCATTGTGTGATAGGCCTACACCTGGTCAGTAACACTATTCACTCTGGATTTCCAGCATGACTCATCTCATCTGTAAGACTATTTAGCCTACCTATCTTTCAGAGTTTTAAAGTACGCTACAAGGTTTGATTTTTCCAATAATATTGGAATTTGAATATTTTTGCACACTAAGGTCCAGGAGGTCTTGGAATTACATAAATTATAATATAATATAAATGACTGGAAAGCTGAGACTCGTGTGGATTCAATGAGCCCAATTGTATTTATG